>NW_027325999.1:0-197685 GCF_048594095.1 Paramormyrops kingsleyae
AGTTCGACCTACCATTATAGGAAAACGTGTTTTCGTGAAGAAATCATGACAAACTAACACAAAATGAAGATTTCATTATAACTTGACATTCTGAGTTGTTTTCATGAAACCTGCGCTTCCCCTACAAGAGTTCGACCTACCATTATAGGAAAACGTGTTTTCGTGAAGAAATCATGACAAACTAACACAAAATGAAGATTTCATTATAACTTGACATTCTGAGTTGTTTTCATGAAACCTGCGCTTCCCCTACAAGAGTTCGACCTACCATTATAGGAAAACGTGTTTTCGTGAAGAAATCATGACAAACTAACACAAAATGAAGATTTCATTATAACTTGACATTCTGAGTTGTTTTCATGAAACCTGCGCTTCCCCTACAAGAGTTCGACCTACCATTATAGGAAAACGTGTTTTCGTGAAGAAATCATGACAAACTAACACAAAATGAAGATTTCATTATAACTTGACATTCTGAGTTGTTTTCATGAAACCTGCGCTTCCCCTACAAGAGTTCGACCTACCATTATAGGAAAACGTGTTTTCGTGAAGAAATCATGACAAACTAACACAAAATGAAGATTTCATTATAACTTGACATTCTGAGTTGTTTTCATGAAACCTGCGCTTCCCCTACAAGAGTTCGACCTACCATTATAGGAAAACGTGTTTTCGTGAAGAAATCATGACAAACTAACACAAAATGAAGATTTCATTATAACTTGACATTCTGAGTTGTTTTCATGAAACCTGCGCTTCCCCTACAAGAGTTCGACCTACCATTATAGGAAAACGTGTTTTCGTGAAGAAATCATGACAAACTAACACAAAATGAAGATTTCATTATAACTTGACATTCTGAGTTGTTTTCATGAAACCTGCGCTTCCCCTACAAGAGTTCGACCTACCATTATAGGAAAACGTGTTTTCGTGAAGAAATCATGACAAACTAACACAAAATGAAGATTTCATTATAACTTGACATTCTGAGTTGTTTTCATGAAACCTGCGCTTCCCCTACAAGAGTTCGACCTACCATTATAGGAAAACGTGTTTTCGTGAAGAAATCATGACAAACTAACACAAAATGAAGATTTCATTATAACTTGACATTCTGAGTTGTTTTCATGAAACCTGCGCTTCCCCTACAAGAGTTCGACCTACCATTATAGGAAAACGTGTTTTCGTGAAGAAATCATGACAAACTAACACAAAATGAAGATTTCATTATAACTTGACATTCTGAGTTGTTTTCATGAAACCTGCGCTTCCCCTACAAGAGTTCGACCTACCATTATAGGAAAACGTGTTTTCGTGAAGAAATCATGACAAACTAACACAAAATGAAGATTTCATTATAACTTGACATTCTGAGTTGTTTTCATGAAACCTGCGCTTCCCCTACAAGAGTTCGACCTACCATTATAGGAAAACGTGTTTTCGTGAAGAAATCATGACAAACTAACACAAAATGAAGATTTCATTATAACTTGACATTCTGAGTTGTTTTCATGAAACCTGCGCTTCCCCTACAAGAGTTCGACCTACCATTATAGGAAAACGTGTTTTCGTGAAGAAATCATGACAAACTAACACAAAATGAAGATTTCATTATAACTTGACATTCTGAGTTGTTTTCATGAAACCTGCGCTTCCCCTACAAGAGTTCGACCTACCATTATAGGAAAACGTGTTTTCGTGAAGAAATCATGACAAACTAACACAAAATGAAGATTTCATTATAACTTGACATTCTGAGTTGTTTTCATGAAACCTGCGCTTCCCCTACAAGAGTTCGACCTACCATTATAGGAAAACGTGTTTTCGTGAAGAAATCATGACAAACTAACACAAAATGAAGATTTCATTATAACTTGACATTCTGAGTTGTTTTCATGAAACCTGCGCTTCCCCTACAAGAGTTCGACCTACCATTATAGGAAAACGTGTTTTCGTGAAGAAATCATGACAAACTAACACAAAATGAAGATTTCATTATAACTTGACATTCTGAGTTGTTTTCATGAAACCTGCGCTTCCCCTATAAGAGTTCAACCTACCATTATAGGAAAACGTGTTTTCGTGAAGAAATCATGACAAACTAACACAAAATGAAGATTTCATTATAACTTGACATTCTGAGTTCATTTCATGAAACCTGCGCTTCCCCTATAAGAGTTCGACCTAACATTATCGGAAAACGTGTTTTCGTGAAGAAATCATGACAAACTATCACAAAATGAAGATTTCATTATAACTTGACATTCTGAGTTCATTTCATGAAACTTGCGCTTCCCCTATAAGAGTTCGACCTACCATTATAGGAAAACGTGTTTTCGTGAAGAAATCATGACAAACTAACACAAAATGAAGATTTCATTATAACTTGACATTCTGAGTTCATTTCATGAAACCTGCGCTTCCCCTATAAGAGTTCGACCTAACATTATAGGAAAACGTGTTTTCGTGAAGAAATCATGACAAACTAACACAAAATGAAGATTTCATTATAACTTGACATTCTGAGTTCATTTCATTAAACCTGCGCTTCCCCTATAAGAGTTCGACCTAACATTATAGGAAAACGTGTTTTCGTGAAGAAATCATGACAAACTAACACAAAATGAAGATTTCATTATAACTTGACATTCTGAGTTCATTTCATGAAACCTGCGCTTCCCCTATAAGAGTTCGACCTAACATTATAGGAAAACGTGTTTTCGTGAAGAAATCATGACAAACTAACACAAAATGAAGATTTCATTATAACTTGACATTCTGAGTTGTTTTCATGAAACCTGCGCTTCCCCTATAAGAGTTCGACCTACCATTATAGGAAAACGTGTTTTCGTGAAGAAATCATGACAAACTAACACAAAATGAAGATTTCATTATAACTTGACATTCTGAGGTGTTTTCATGAAACCTGCGCTTCCCCTACAAGAGTTCGACCTACCATTATAGGAAAACGTGTTTTCGTGAAGAAATCATGACAAACTAACACAAAATGAAGATTTCATTATAACTTGACATTCTGAGTTGTTTTCATGAAACCTGCGCTTCCCCTACAAGAGTTCGACCTACCATTATAGGAAAACGTGTTTTCGTGAAGAAATCATGACAAACTAACACAAAATGAAGATTTCATTATAACTTGACATTCTGAGTTGTTTTCATGAAACCTGCGCTTCCCCTACAAGAGTTCGACCTACCATTATAGGAAAACGTGTTTTCGTGAAGAAATCATGACAAACTAACACAAAATGAAGATTTCATTATAACTTGACATTCTGATTTGTTTTCATGAAACCTACGCTTCCCCTACAAGAGTTCGACCTACCATTATAGGAAAACGTGTTTTCGTGAAGAAATCATGACAAACTAACACAAAATGAAGATTTCATTATAACTTGACATTCTGAGTTGTTTTCATGAAACCTGCGCTTCCCCTACAAGAGTTCGACCTACCATTATAGGAAAACGTGTTTTCGTGAAGAAATCATGACAAACTAACACAAAATGAAGATTTCATTATAACTTGACATTCTGAGTTGTTTTCATGAAACCTGCGCTTCCCCTACAAGAGTTCGACCTACCATTATAGGAAAACGTGTTTTCGTGAAGAAATCATGACAAACTAACACAAAATGAAGATTTCATTATAACTTGACATTCTGAGTTGTTTTCATGAAACCTGCGCTTCCCCTACAAGAGTTCGACCTACCATTATAGGAAAACGTGTTTTCGTGAAGAAATCATGACAAACTAACACAAAATGAAGATTTCATTATAACTTGACATTCTGAGTTGTTTTCATGAAACCTGCGCTTCCCCTACAAGAGTTCGACCTACCATTATAGGAAAACGTGTTTTCGTGAAGAAATCATGACAAACTAACACAAAATGAAGATTTCATTATAACTTGACATTCTGAGTTGTTTTCATGAAACCTGCGCTTCCCCTACAAGAGTTCGACCTACCATTATAGGAAAACGTGTTTTCGTGAAGAAATCATGACAAACTAACACAAAATGAAGATTTCATTATAACTTGACATTCTGAGTTGTTTTCATGAAACCTGCGCTTCCCCTATAAGAGTTCAACCTACCATTATAGGAAAACGTGTTTTCGTGAAGAAATCATGACAAACTAACACAAAATGAAGATTTCATTATAACTTGACATTCTGAGTGGTTTTCATGAAACCTGCGCTTCCCCTACAAGAGTTCAACCTACCATTATAGGAAAACGTGTTTTCGTGAAGAAATCATGACAAACTAACACAAAATGAAGATTTCATTATAACTTGACATTCTGAGTTGTTTTCATGAAACCTGCGCTTCCCCTACAAGAGTTCGACCTACCATTATAGGAAAACGTGTTTTCGTGAAGAAATCATGACAAACTAACACAAAATGAAGATTTCATTATAACTTGACATTCTGAGTTGTTTTCATGAAACCTGCGCTTCCCCTACAAGAGTTCGACCTACCATTATAGGAAAACGTGTTTTCGTGAAGAAATCATGACAAACTAACACAAAATGAAGATTTCATTATAACTTGACATTCTGATTTGTTTTCATGAAACCTACGCTTCCCCTACAAGAGTTCGACCTACCATTATAGGAAAACGTGTTTTCGTGAAGAAATCATGACAAACTAACACAAAATGAAGATTTCATTATAACTTGACATTCTGAGTTGTTTTCATGAAACCTGCGCTTCCCCTACAAGAGTTCGACCTACCATTATAGGAAAACGTGTTTTCGTGAAGAAATCATGACAAACTAACACAAAATGAAGATTTCATTATAACTTGACATTCTGAGTTGTTTTCATGAAACCTGCGCTTCCCCTACAAGAGTTCGACCTACCATTATAGGAAAACGTGTTTTCGTGAATAAATCATGACAAACTAACACAAAATGAAGATTTCATTATAACTTGACATTCTGAGTTGTTTTCATGAAACCTGCGCTTCCCCTACAAGAGTTCGACCGACCATTATAGGAAAACGTGTTTTCGTGAAGAAATCATGACAAACTAACACAAAATGAAGATTTCATTATAACTTGACATTCTGAGTTGTTTTCATGAAACCTGCGCTTCCCCTACAAGAGTTCGACCTACCATTATAGGAAAACGTGTTTTCGTGAAGAAATCATGACAAACTAACACAAAATGAAGATTTCATTATAACTTGACATTCTGAGTTGTTTTCATGAAACCTGCGCTTCCCCTACAAGAGTTCGACCTACCATTATAGGAAAACGTGTTTTCGTGAAGAAATCATGACAAACTAACACAAAATGAAGATTTCATTATAACTTGACATTCTGAGTTGTTTTCATGAAACCTGCGCTTCCCCTACAAGAGTTCGACCTACCATTATAGGAAAACGTGTTTTCGTGAAGAAATCATGACAAACTAACACAAAATGAAGATTTCATTATAACTTGACATTCTGAGTTGTTTTCATGAAACCTGCGCTTCCCCTATAAGAGTTCAACCTACCATTATAGGAAAACGTGTTTTCGTGAAGAAATCATGACAAACTAACACAAAATGAAGATTTCATTATAACTTGACATTCTGAGTTCATTTCATGAAACCTGCGCTTCCCCTATAAGAGTTCGACCTAACATTATCGGAAAACGTGTTTTCGTGAAGAAATCATGACAAACTATCACAAAATGAAGATTTCATTATAACTTGACATTCTGAGTTCATTTCATGAAACCTGCGCTTCCCCTATAAGAGTTCGACCTACCATTATAGGAAAACGTGTTTTCGTGAAGAAATCATGACAAACTAACACAAAATGAAGATTTCATTATAACTTGACATTCTGAGTTGTTTTCATGAAACCTGCGCTTCCCCTATAAGAGTTCAACCTACCATTATAGGAAAACGTGTTTTCGTGAAGAAATCATGACAAACTAACACAAAATGAAGATTTCATTATAACTTGACATTCTGAGTTGTTTTCATGAAACCTGCGCTTCCCCTATAATAGTTCAACCTACCATTATAGGAAAACGTGTTTTCGTGAAGAAATCATGACAAACTAACACAAAATGAAGATTTCATTATAACTTGACATTCTGAGTTGTTTTCATGAATCCTGCGCTTCCCCTACAAGAGTTCGACCTACCATTATAGGAAAACGTGTTTTCGTGAAGAAATCATGACAAACTAACACAAAATGAAGATTTCATTATAACTTGACATTCTGAGTTGTTTTCATGAACCCTGCGCTTCCCCTACAAGAGTTCGACCTACCATTATAGGAAAACGTGTTTTCGTGAAGAAATCATGACAAACTAACACAAAATGAAGATTTCATTATAACTTGACATTCTGAGTTGTTTTCATGAACCCTGCGCTTCCCCTATAAGAGTTCAACCTACCATTATAGGAAAACGTGTTTTCGTGAAGAAATCATGACAAACTAACACAAAATGAAGATTTCATTATAACTTGACATTCTGAGTTGTTTTCATGAAACCTGCGCTTCCCCTATAAGAGTTCAACCTACCATTATAGGAAAACGTGTTTTCGTGAAGAAATCATGACAAACTAACACAAAATGAAGATTTCATTATAACTTGACATTCTGAGTTCATTTCATGAAACCTGCGCTTCCCCTATAAGAGTTCGACCTAACATTATCGGAAAACGTGTTTTCGTGAAGAAATCATGACAAACTATCACAAAATGAAGATTTCATTATAACTTGACATTCTGAGTTCATTTCATGAAACTTGCGCTTCCCCTATAAGAGTTCGACCTACCATTATAGGAAAACGTGTTTTCGTGAAGAAATCATGACAAACTAACACAAAATGAAGATTTCATTATAACTTGACATTCTGAGTTCATTTCATGAAACCTGCGCTTCCCCTATAAGAGTTCGACCTAACATTATAGGAAAACGTGTTTTCGTGAAGAAATCATGACAAACTAACACAAAATGAAGATTTCATTATAACTTGACATTCTGAGTTCATTTCATGAAACCTGCGCTTCCCCTATAAGAGTTCGACCTAACATTATAGGAAAACGTGTTTTCGTGAAGAAATCATGACAAACTAACACAAAATGAAGATTTCATTATAACTTGACATTCTGAGTTCATTTCATGAAACCTGCGCTTCCCCTATAAGAGTTCGACCTAACATTATAGGAAAACGTGTTTTCGTGAAGAAATCATGACAAACTAACACAAAATGAAGATTTCATTATAACTTGACATTCTGAGTTCATTTCATGAAACCTGCGCTTCCCCTATAAGAGTTCGACCTAACATTATAGGAAAACGTGTTTTCGTGAAGAAATCATGACAAACTAACACAAAATGAAGATTTCATTATAACTTGACATTCTGAGTTGTTTTCATGAAACCTGCGCTTCCCCTATAAGAGTTCAACCTACCATTATAGGAAAACGTGTTTTCGTGAAGAAATCATGACAAACTAACACAAAATGAAGATTTCATTATAACTTGACATTCTGAGTTCATTTCATGAAACCAGCGCTTCCCCTATAAGAGTTCGACCTACCATTATAGGAAAACGTGTTTTCGTGAAAAAATCATGACAAACTAACACAAAATGAAGATTTCATTATAACTTGACATTCTGAGTTCATTTCATGAAACCTGCGCTTCCCCTATAAGAGTTCGACCTAACATTATCGGAAAACGTGTTTTAGTGAAGAAATCATGACAAACTATCACAAAATGAAGATTTCATTATAACTTGACATTCTGAGTTCATTTCATGAAACCTGCGCTTCCCCTATAAGAGTTCGACCTACCATTATAGGAAAACGTGTTTTCGTGAAGAAATCATGACAAACTAACACAAAATGAAGATTTCATTATAACTTGACATTCTGAGTTGTTTTCATGAAACCTGCGCTTCCCCTATAAGAGTTCAACCTACCATTATAGGAAAACGTGTTTTCGTGAAGAAATCATGACAAACTAACACAAAATGAAGATTTCATTATAACTTGACATTCTGAGTTCATTTCATGAAACCTGCGCTTCCCCTATAAGAGTTCGACCTAACATTATCGGAAAACGTGTTTTCGTGAAGAAATCATGACAAACTATCACAAAATGAAGATTTCATTATAACTTGACATTCTGAGTTCATTTCATGAAACTTGCGCTTCCCCTATAAGAGTTCGACCTACCATTATAGGAAAACGTGTTTTCGTGAAGAAATCATGACAAACTAACACAAAATGAAGATTTCATTATAACTTGACATTCTGAGTTCATTTCATGAAACCTGCGCTTCCCCTATAAGAGTTCGACCTAACATTATAGGAAAACGTGTTTTCGTGAAGAAATCATGACAAACTAACACAAAATGAAGATTTCATTATAACTTGACATTCTGAGTTCATTTCATTAAACCTGCGCTTCCCCTATAAGAGTTCGACCTAACATTATAGGAAAACGTGTTTTCGTGAAGAAATCATGACAAACTAACACAAAATGAAGATTTCATTATAACTTGACATTCTGAGTTCATTTCATGAAACCTGCGCTTCCCCTATAAGAGTTCGACCTAACATTATAGGAAAACGTGTTTTCGTGAAGAAATCATGACAAACTAACACAAAATGAAGATTTCATTATAACTTGACATTCTGAGTTGTTTTCATGAAACCTGCGCTTCCCCTATAAGAGTTCAACCTACCATTATAGGAAAACGTGTTTTCGTGAAGAAATCATGACAAACTAACACAAAATGAAGATTTCATTATAACTTGACATTCTGAGTTCATTTCATGAAACCAGCGCTTCCCCTATAAGAGTTCGACCTACCATTATAGGAAAACGTGTTTTCGTGAAAAAATCATGACAAACTAACACAAAATGAAGATTTCATTATAACTTGACATTCTGAGTTCATTTCATGAAACCTGCGCTTCCCCTATAAGAGTTCGACCTAACATTATCGGAAAACGTGTTTTCGTGAAGAAATCATGACAAACTATCACAAAATGAAGATTTCATTATAACTTGACATTCTGAGTTCATTTCATGAAACCTGCGCTTCCCCTATAAGAGTTCGACTTACCATTATAGGAAAACGTGTTTTCGTGAAGAAATCATGACAAACTAACACAAAATGAAGATTTCATTATAACTTGACATTCTGAGTTGTTTTCATGAAACCTGCGCTTCCCCTATAAGAGTTCAACCTACCATTATAGGAAAACGTGTTTTCGTGAAGAAATCATGACAAACTAACACAAAATGAAGATTTCATTATAACTTGACATTCTGAGTTCATTTCATGAAACCTGCGCTTCCCCTATAAGAGTTCGACCTAACATTATCGGAAAACGTGTTTTCGTGAAGAAATCATGACAAACTATCACAAAATGAAGATTTCATTATAACTTGACATTCTGAGTTCATTTCATGAAACCTGCGCTTCCCCTATAAGAGTTCGACCTACCATTATAGGAAAACGTGTTTTCGTGAAGAAATCATGACAAACTAACACAAAATGAAGATTTCATTATAACTTGACATTCTGAGTTGTTTTCATGAAACCTGCGCTTCCACTATAATAGTTCAACCTACCATTATAGGAAAACGTGTTTTCGTGAAGAAATCATGACAAACTAACACAAAATGAAGATTTCATTATAACTTGACATTCTGAGTTGTTTTCATGAAACCTGCGCTTCCCCTACAAGAGTTCAACCTACCATTATAGGAAAACGTGTTTTCGTGAAGAAATCATGACAAACTAACACAAAATTAAGATTTCATTATAACTTGACATTCTGAGTTGTTTTCATGAAACCTGCGCTTCCCCTACAAGAGTTCAACCTACCATTATAGGAAAACGTGTTTTCGTGAAGAATTCATGACAAACTAACACAAAATGAAGATTTCATTATAACTTGACATTCTGAGTTGTTTTCATGAAACCTGCGCTTCCCCTATAAGAGTTCAACCTACCATTATAGGAAAACGTGTTTTCGTGAAGAAATCATGACAAACTAACACAAAATGAAGATTTCATTATAACTTGACATTCTGAGTTCATTTCATGAAACCAGCGCTTCCCCTATAAGAGTTCGACCTACCATTATAGGAAAACGTGTTTTCGTGAAAAAATCATGACAAACTAACACAAAATGAAGATTTCATTATAACTTGACATTCTGAGTTCATTTCATGAAACCTGCGCTTCCCCGATAAGAGTTCGACCTAACATTATCGGAAAACGTGTTTTCGTGAAGAAATCATGACAAACTATCACAAAATGAAGATTTCATTATAACTTGACATTCTGAGTTCATTTCATGAAACCTGCGCTTCCCCTATAAGAGTTCGACCTACCATTATAGGAAAACGTGTTTTCGTGAAGAAATCATGACAAACTAACACAAAATGAAGATTTCATTATAACTTGACATTCTGAGTTGTTTTCATGAAACCTGCGCTTCCCCTATAAGAGTTCAACCTACCATTATAGGAAAACGTGTTTTCGTGAAGAAATCATGACAAACTAACACAAAATGAAGATTTCATTATAACTTGACATTCTGAGTTGTTTTCATGAAACCTGCGCTTCCCCTACAAGAGTTCAACCTACCATTATAGGAAAACGTGTTTTCGTGAAGAAATCATGACAAACTATCACAAAATGAAGATTTCATTATAACTTGACATTCTGAGTTCATTTCATGAAACCTGCGCTTCCCCTATAAGAGTTCGACCTACCATTATAGGAAAACGTGTTTTCGTGAAGAAATCATGACAAACTAACACAAAATGAAGATTTCATTATAACTTGACATTCTGAGTTGTTTTCATGAAACCTGCGCTTCCCCTACAAGAGTTCAACCTACCATTATAGGAAAACGTGTTTTCGTGAAGAAATCATGACAAACTAACACAAAATTAAGATTTCATTATAACTTGACATTCTGAGTTGTTTTCATGAAACCTGCGCTTCCCCTACAAGAGTTCAACCTACCATTATAGGAAAACGTGTTTTCGTGAAGAATTCATGACAAACTAACACAAAATGAAGATTTCATTATAACTTGACATTCTGAGTTGTTTTCATGAAACCTGCGCTTCCCCTATAAGAGTTCAACCTACCATTATAGGAAAACGTGTTTTCGTGAAGAAATCATGACAAACTAACACAAAATGAAGATTTCATTATAACTTGACATTCTGAGTTCATTTCATGAAACCAGCGCTTCCCCTATAAGAGTTCGACCTACCATTATAGGAAAACGTGTTTTCGTGAAAAAATCATGACAAACTAACACAAAATGAAGATTTCATTATAACTTGACATTCTGAGTTCATTTCATGAAACCTGCGCTTCCCCGATAAGAGTTCGACCTAACATTATCGGAAAACGTGTTTTCGTGAAGAAATCATGACAAACTATCACAAAATGAAGATTTCATTATAACTTGACATTCTGAGTTCATTTCATGAAACCTGCGCTTCCCCTATAAGAGTTCGACCTACCATTATAGGAAAACGTGTTTTCGTGAAGAAATCATGACAAACTAACACAAAATGAAGATTTCATTATAACTTGACATTCTGAGTTGTTTTCATGAAACCTGCGCTTCCCCTATAAGAGTTCAACCTACCATTATAGGAAAACGTGTTTTCGTGAAGAAATCATGACAAACTAACACAAAATGAAGATTTCATTATAACTTGACATTCTGAGTTGTTTTCATGAAACCTGCGCTTCCCCTACAAGAGTTCAACCTACCATTATAGGAAAACGTGTTTTCGTGAAGAATTCATGACAAACTAACACAAAATGAAGATTTCATTATAACTTGACATTCTGAGTTGTTTTCATGAAACCTGCGCTTCCCCTACAAGAGTTCAACCTACCATTATAGGAAAACGTGTTTTCGTGAAGAAATCATGACAAACTAACACAAAATGAAGATTTCATTATAACTTGACATTCTGAGTTGTTTTCATGAAACCTGCGCTTCCCCTACAAGAGTTCAACCTACCATTATAGGAAAACGTGTTTTCGTGAAGAATTCATGACAAACTAACACAAAATGAAGATTTCATTATAACTTGACATTCTGAGTTGTTTTCATGAAACCTGCGCTTCCCCTACAAGAGTTCAACCTACCATTATAGGAAAACGTGTTTTCGTGAAGAATTCATGACAAACTAACACAAAATGAAGATTTCATTATAACTTGACATTCTGAGTTGTTTTCATGAAACCTGCGCTTCCCCTATAATAGTTCAACCTACCATTATAGGAAAACGTGTTTTCGTGAAGAAATCATGACAAACCAACACAAAATGAAGATTTCATTATAACTTGACATTCTGAGTTGTTTTCATGAAACCTGCGCTTCCCCTACAAGAGTTCGACCTACCATTATAGGAAAACGTGTTTTCGTGAAGAAATCATGACAAACTAACACAAAATGAAGATTTCATTATAACTTGACATTCTGAGTTGTTTTCATGAACCCTGCGCTTCCCCTACAAGAGTTCGACCTACCATTATAGGAAAACGTGTTTTCGTGAAGAAATCATGACAAACTAACACAAAATGAAGATTTCATTATAACTTGACATTCTGAGTTGTTTTCATGAAACCTGCGCTTCCCCTATAAGAGTTCAACCTACCATTATAGGAAAACGTGTTTTCGTGAAGAAATCATGACAAACTAACACAAAATGAAGATTTCATTATAACTTGACATTCTGAGTTGTTTTCATGAAACCTGCGCTTCCCCTATAAGAGTTCAACCTACCATTATAGGAAAACGTGTTTTCGTGAAGAAATCATGACAAACTAACACAAAATGAAGATTTCATTATAACTTGACATTCTGAGTTCATTTCATGAAACCAGCGCTTCCCCTATAAGAGTTCGACCTACCATTATAGGAAAACGTGTTTTCGTGAAGAAATCATGAAAAACTAACACAAAATGAAGATTTCATTATAACTTGACATTCTGAGTTCATTTCATGAAACCTGCGCTTCCCCTATAAGAGTTCGACCTAACATTATCGGAAAACGTGTTTTCGTGAAGAAATCATGACAAACTAACACAAAATGAAGATTTCATTATAACTTGACATTCTGAGTTCATTTCATGAAACCTGCGCTTCCCCTATAAGAGTTCGACCTAACATTATAGGAAAACGTGTTTTCGTGAAGAAATCATGACAAACTAACACAAAATGAAGATTTCATTATAACTTGACATTCTGAGTTCATTTCATGAAACCTGCGCTTCCCCTATAAGAGTTCGACCTAACATTATAGGAAAACGTGTTTTCGTGAAGAAATCATGACAAACTAACACAAAATGAAGATTTCATTATAACTTGACATTCTGAGTTCATTTCATGAAACCTGCGCTTCCCCTATAAGAGTTCGACCTAACATTATCGGAAAACGTGTTTTCGTGAAGAAATCATGACAAACTATCACAAAATGAAGATTTCATTATAACTTGACATTCTGAGTTCATTTCATGAAACTTGCGCTTCCCCTATAAGAGTTCGACCTACCATTATAGGAAAACGTGTTTTCGTGAAGAAATCATGACAAACTAACACAAAATGAAGATTTCATTATAACTTGACATTCTGAGTTCATTTCATGAAACCTGCGCTTCCCCTATAAGAGTTCGACCTAACATTATAGGAAAACGTGTTTTCGTGAAGAAATCATGACAAACTAACACAAAATGAAGATTTCATTATAACTTGACATTCTGAGTTCATTTCATTAAACCTGCGCTTCCCCTATAAGAGTTCGACCTAACATTATAGGAAAACGTGTTTTCGTGAAGAAATCATGACAAACTAACACAAAATGAAGATTTCATTATAACTTGACATTCTGAGTTGTTTTCATGAAACCTGCGCTTCCCCTACAAGAGTTCAACCTACCATTATAGGAAAACGTGTTTTCGTGAAGAATTCATGACAAACTAACACAAAATGAAGATTTCATTATAACTTGACATTCTGAGTTGTTTTCATGAAACCTGCGCTTCCCCTACAAGAGTTCAACCTACCATTATAGGAAAACGTGTTTTCGTGAAGAATTCATGACAAACTAACACAAAATGAAGATTTCATTATAACTTGACATTCTGAGTTGTTTTCATGAAACCTGCGCTTCCCCTATAATAGTTCAACCTACCATTATAGGAAAACGTGTTTTCGTGAAGAAATCATGACAAACCAACACAAAATGAAGATTTCATTATAACTTGACATTCTGAGTTGTTTTCATGAAACCTGCGCTTCCCCTACAAGAGTTCGACCTACCATTATAGGAAAACGTGTTTTCGTGAAGAAATCATGACAAACTAACACAAAATGAAGATTTCATTATAACTTGACATTCTGAGTTGTTTTCATGAACCCTGCGCTTCCCCTACAAGAGTTCGACCTACCATTATAGGAAAACGTGTTTTCGTGAAGAAATCATGACAAACTAACACAAAATGAAGATTTCATTATAACTTGACATTCTGAGTTGTTTTCATGAAACCTGCGCTTCCCCTATAAGAGTTCAACCTACCATTATAGGAAAACGTGTTTTCGTGAAGAAATCATGACAAACTAACACAAAATGAAGATTTCATTATAACTTGACATTCTGAGTTGTTTTCATGAAACCTGCGCTTCCCCTATAAGAGTTCAACCTACCATTATAGGAAAACGTGTTTTCGTGAAGAAATCATGACAAACTAACACAAAATGAAGATTTCATTATAACTTGACATTCTGAGTTCATTTCATGAAACCAGCGCTTCCCCTATAAGAGTTCGACCTACCATTATAGGAAAACGTGTTTTCGTGAAGAAATCATGAAAAACTAACACAAAATGAAGATTTCATTATAACTTGACATTCTGAGTTCATTTCATGAAACCTGCGCTTCCCCTATAAGAGTTCGACCTAACATTATCGGAAAACGTGTTTTCGTGAAGAAATCATGACAAACTAACACAAAATGAAGATTTCATTATAACTTGACATTCTGAGTTCATTTCATGAAACCTGCGCTTCCCCTATAAGAGTTCGACCTAACATTATAGGAAAACGTGTTTTCGTGAAGAAATCATGACAAACTAACACAAAATGAAGATTTCATTATAACTTGACATTCTGAGTTCATTTCATGAAACCTGCGCTTCCCCTATAAGAGTTCGACCTAACATTATAGGAAAACGTGTTTTCGTGAAGAAATCATGACAAACTAACACAAAATGAAGATTTCATTATAACTTGACATTCTGAGTTCATTTCATGAAACCTGCGCTTCCCCTATAAGAGTTCGACCTAACATTATCGGAAAACGTGTTTTCGTGAAGAAATCATGACAAACTAACACAAAATGAAGATTTCATTATAACTTGACATTCTGAGTTCATTTCATGAAACCTGCGCTTCCCCTATAAGAGTTCGACCTAACATTATAGGAAAACGTGTTTTCGTGAAGAAATCATGACAAACTAACACAAAATGAAGATTTCATTATAACTTGACATTCTGAGTTCATTTCATGAAACCTGCGCTTCCCCTATAAGAGTTCGACCTAACATTATAGGAAAACGTGTTTTCGTGAAGAAATCATGACAAACTAACACAAAATGAAGATTTCATTATAACTTGACATTCTGAGTTCATTTCATGAAACCTGCGCTTCCCCTATAAGAGTTCGACCTAACATTATAGGAAAACGTGTTTTCGTGAAGAAATCATGACAAACTAACACAAAATGAAGATTTCATTATAACTTGACATTCTGAGTTCATTTCATGAAACCTGCGCTTCCCCTATAAGAGTTCGACCTAACATTATAGGAAAACGTGTTTTCGTGAAGAAATCATGACAAACTAACACAAAATGAAGATTTCATTATAACTTGACATTCTGAGTTCATTTCATGAAACCTGCGCTTCCCCTATAAGAGTTCGCCCTACCATTATAGGAAAACGTGTTTTCGTGAAGAAATCATGACAAACTAACACAAAATGAAGATTTTATTATAACTTGACATTCTGAGTTCATTTCATGAAACCTGCACTTCCCCTATAATAGTTCAACCTACCATTATAGGAAAACGTGTTTTCGTGAAGAAATCATGACAAACTAACACAAAATGAAGATTTCATTATAACTTGACATTCTGAGTTGTTTTCATGAAACCTGCGCTTCCCCTACAAGAGTTCGACCTACCATTATAGGAAAACGTGTTTTCGTGAAGAAATCATGACAAACTAACACAAAATGAAGATTTCATTATAACTTGACATTCTGAGTTGTTTTCATGAAACCTGCGCTTCCCCTATAATAGTTCAACCTACCATTATAGGAAAATGTGTTTTCGTGAAGAAATCATGACAAACTAACACAAAATGAAGATTTCATTATAACTTGACATTCTGAGTTGTTTTCATGAAACCTGCGCTTCCCCTACAAGAGTTCAACCTACCATTATAGGAAAACGTGTTTTCGTGAAGAAATCATGACAAACTAACACAAAATGAAGATTTCATTATAACTTGACATTCTGAGTTCATTTCATGAAACCAGCGCTTCCCCTATAAGAGTTCGACCTACCATTATAGGAAAACGTCTTTTCGTGAAGAAATCATGACAAACTAACACAAAATGAAGATTTCATTATAACTTGACATTCTGAGTTGTTTTCATGAAACCTGCGCTTCCCCTATAAGAGTTCAACCTACCATTATAGGAAAACGTGTTTTCGTGAAGAAATCATGACAAACTAACACAAAATGAAGATTTCATTATAACTTGACATTCTGAGTTGTTTTCATGAAACCTGCGCTTCCCCTACAAGAGTTCAACCTACCATTATTGGAAAACGTGTTTTCGTGAAGAAATCATGACAAACTAACACAAAATGAAGATTTCATTATAACTTGACATTCTGAGTTGTTTTCATGAAACCTGCGCTTCCCCTATAAGAGTTCAACCTACCATTATAGGAAAACGTGTTTTCGTGAAGAAATCATGACAAACTAACACAAAATGAAGATTTCATTATAACTTGACATTCTGAGTTGTTTTCATGAAACCTGCGCTTCCCCTACAAGAGTTCAACCTACCATTATAGGAAAACGTGTTTTCGTGAAGAAATCATGACAAACTAACACAAAATGAAGATTTCATTATAACTTGACATTCTGAGTTGTTTTCATGAAACCTGCGCTTCCCCTACAAGAGTTCAACCTACCATTATTGGAAAACGTGTTTTCGTGAAGAAATCATGACAAACTAACACAAAATGAAGATTTCATTATAACTTGACATTCTGAGTTGTTTTCATGAAACCTGCGCTTCCCCTATAAGAGTTCAACCTACCATTATAGGAAAACGTGTTTTCGTGAAGAAATCATGACAAACTAACACAAAATGAAGATTTCATTATAACTTGACATTCTGAGTTGTTTTCATGAAACCTGCGCTTCCACTATAATAGTTCAACCTACCATTATAGGAAAACGTGTTTTCGTGAAGAAATCATGACAAACTAACACAAAATGAAGATTTCATTATAACTTGACATTCTGAGTTGTTTTCATGAAACCTGCGCTTCCCCTACAAGAGTTCAACCTACCATTATAGGAAAACGTGTTTTCGTGAAGAAATCATGACAAACTAACACAAAATTAAGATTTCATTATAACTTGACATTCTGAGTTGTTTTCATGAAACCTGCGCTTCCCCTACAAGAGTTCAACCTACCATTATAGGAAAACGTGTTTTCGTGAAGAATTCATGACAAACTAACACAAAATGAAGATTTCATTATAACTTGACATTCTGAGTTGTTTTCATGAAACCTGCGCTTCCCCTATAAGAGTTCAACCTACCATTATAGGAAAACGTGTTTTCGTGAAGAAATCATGACAAACTAACACAAAATGAAGATTTCATTATAACTTGACATTCTGAGTTCATTTCATGAAACCAGCGCTTCCCCTATAAGAGTTCGACCTACCATTATAGGAAAACGTGTTTTCGTGAAAAAATCATGACAAACTAACACAAAATGAAGATTTCATTATAACTTGACATTCTGAGTTCATTTCATGAAACCTGCGCTTCCCCGATAAGAGTTCGACCTAACATTATCGGAAAACGTGTTTTCGTGAAGAAATCATGACAAACTATCACAAAATGAAGATTTCATTATAACTTGACATTCTGAGTTCATTTCATGAAACCTGCGCTTCCCCTATAAGAGTTCGACCTACCATTATAGGAAAACGTGTTTTCGTGAAGAAATCATGACAAACTAACACAAAATGAAGATTTCATTATAACTTGACATTCTGAGTTGTTTTCATGAAACCTGCGCTTCCCCTATAAGAGTTCAACCTACCATTATAGGAAAACGTGTTTTCGTGAAGAAATCATGACAAACTAACACAAAATGAAGATTTCATTATAACTTGACATTCTGAGTTGTTTTCATGAAACCTGCGCTTCCCCTACAAGAGTTCAACCTACCATTATAGGAAAACGTGTTTTCGTGAAGAATTCATGACAAACTAACACAAAATGAAGATTTCATTATAACTTGACATTCTGAGTTGTTTTCATGAAACCTGCGCTTCCCCTACAAGAGTTCAACCTACCATTATAGGAAAACGTGTTTTCGTGAAGAAATCATGACAAACTAACACAAAATGAAGATTTCATTATAACTTGACATTCTGAGTTGTTTTCATGAAACCTGCGCTTCCCCTACAAGAGTTCAACCTACCATTATAGGAAAACGTGTTTTCGTGAAGAATTCATGACAAACTAACACAAAATGAAGATTTCATTATAACTTGACATTCTGAGTTGTTTTCATGAAACCTGCGCTTCCCCTACAAGAGTTCAACCTACCATTATAGGAAAACGTGTTTTCGTGAAGAATTCATGACAAACTAACACAAAATGAAGATTTCATTATAACTTGACATTCTGAGTTGTTTTCATGAAACCTGCGCTTCCCCTATAATAGTTCAACCTACCATTATAGGAAAACGTGTTTTCGTGAAGAAATCATGACAAACCAACACAAAATGAAGATTTCATTATAACTTGACATTCTGAGTTGTTTTCATGAAACCTGCGCTTCCCCTACAAGAGTTCGACCTACCATTATAGGAAAACGTGTTTTCGTGAAGAAATCATGACAAACTAACACAAAATGAAGATTTCATTATAACTTGACATTCTGAGTTGTTTTCATGAACCCTGCGCTTCCCCTACAAGAGTTCGACCTACCATTATAGGAAAACGTGTTTTCGTGAAGAAATCATGACAAACTAACACAAAATGAAGATTTCATTATAACTTGACATTCTGAGTTGTTTTCATGAAACCTGCGCTTCCCCTATAAGAGTTCAACCTACCATTATAGGAAAACGTGTTTTCGTGAAGAAATCATGACAAACTAACACAAAATGAAGATTTCATTATAACTTGACATTCTGAGTTGTTTTCATGAAACCTGCGCTTCCCCTATAAGAGTTCAACCTACCATTATAGGAAAACGTGTTTTCGTGAAGAAATCATGACAAACTAACACAAAATGAAGATTTCATTATAACTTGACATTCTGAGTTCATTTCATGAAACCAGCGCTTCCCCTATAAGAGTTCGACCTACCATTATAGGAAAACGTGTTTTCGTGAAGAAATCATGAAAAACTAACACAAAATGAAGATTTCATTATAACTTGACATTCTGAGTTCATTTCATGAAACCTGCGCTTCCCCTATAAGAGTTCGACCTAACATTATCGGAAAACGTGTTTTCGTGAAGAAATCATGACAAACTAACACAAAATGAAGATTTCATTATAACTTGACATTCTGAGTTCATTTCATGAAACCTGCGCTTCCCCTATAAGAGTTCGACCTAACATTATAGGAAAACGTGTTTTCGTGAAGAAATCATGACAAACTAACACAAAATGAAGATTTCATTATAACTTGACATTCTGAGTTCATTTCATGAAACCTGCGCTTCCCCTATAAGAGTTCGACCTAACATTATAGGAAAACGTGTTTTCGTGAAGAAATCATGACAAACTAACACAAAATGAAGATTTCATTATAACTTGACATTCTGAGTTCATTTCATGAAACCTGCGCTTCCCCTATAAGAGTTCGACCTAACATTATAGGAAAACGTGTTTTCGTGAAGAAATCATGACAAACTAACACAAAATGAAGATTTCATTATAACTTGACATTCTGAGTTCATTTCATGAAACCTGCGCTTCCCCTATAAGAGTTCGACCTAACATTATAGGAAAACGTGTTTTCGTGAAGAAATCATGACAAACTAACACAAAATGAAGATTTCATTATAACTTGACATTCTGAGTTCATTTCATGAAACCTGCGCTTCCCCTATAAGAGTTCGACCTAACATTATAGGAAAACGTGTTTTCGTGAAGAAATCATGACAAACTAACACAAAATGAAGATTTCATTATAACTTGACATTCTGAGTTCATTTCATGAAACCTGCGCTTCCCCTATAAGAGTTCAACCTACCATTATAGGAAAACGTGTTTTCGTGAAGAAATCATGACAAACTAACACAAAATGAAGATTTCATTATAACTTGACATTCTGAGTTGTTTTCATGAAACCTGCGCTTCCCCTATAATAGTTCAACCTACCATTATAGGAAAATGTGTTTTCGTGAAGAAATCATGACAAACTAACACAAAATGAAGATTTCATTATAACTTGACATTCTGAGTTGTTTTCATGAAACCTGCGCTTCCCCTATAAGAGTTCAACCTACCATTATAGGAAAACGTGTTTTCGTGAAGAAATCATGACAAACTAACACAAAATGAAGATTTCATTATAACTTGACATTCTGAGTTGTTTTCATGAAACCTGCGCTTCCCCTACAAGAGATCAACCTACCATTATAGGAAAACGTGTTTTCGTGAAGAAATCATGACAAACTAACACAAAATGAAGATTTCATTATAACTTGACATTCTGAGTTGTTTTCATGAAACCTGCGCTTCCCCTACAAGAGTTCAACCTACCATTATAGGAAAACGTGTTTTCGTGAAGAAATCATGACAAACTAACACAAAATGAAGATTTCATTATAACTTGACATTCTGAGTTGTTTTCATGAAACCTGCGCTTCCCCTACAAGAGTTCAACCTACCATTATAGGAAAACGTGTTTTCGTGAAGAAATCATGACAAACTAACACAAAATGAAGATTTCATTATAACTTGACATTCTGAGTTGTTTTCATGAAACCTGCGCTTCCCCTACAAGAGTTCAACCTACCATTATTGGAAAACGTGTTTTCGTGAAGAAATCATGACAAACTAACACAAAATGAAGATTTCATTATAACTTGACATTCTGAGTTGTTTTCATGAAACCTGCGCTTCCCCTATAAGAGTTCAACCTACCATTATAGGAAAACGTGTTTTCGTGAAGAAATCATGACAAACTAACACAAAATGAAGATTTCATTATAACTTGACATTCTGAGTTGTTTTCATGAAACCTGCGCTTCCCCTACAAGAGTTCAACCTACCATTATAGGAAAACGTGTTTTCGTGAAGAAATCATGACAAACTAACACAAAATGAAGATTTCATTATAACTTGACATTCTGAGTTGTTTTCATGAAACCTGCGCTTCCCCTACAAGAGTTCAACCTACCATTATAGGAAAACGTGTTTTCGTGAAGAAATCATGACAAACTAACACAAAATGAAGATTTCATTATAACTTGACATTCTGAGTTGTTTTCATGAAACCTGCGCTTCCCCTATAAGAGTTCAACCTACCATTATAGGAAAACGTGTTTTCGTGAAGAAATCATGACAAACTAACACAAAATGAAGATTTCATTATAACTTGACATTCTGAGTTGTTTTCATGAAACCTGCGCTTCCCCTATAAGAGTTCAACCTACCATTATAGGAAAACGTGTTTTCGTGAAGAAATCATGACAAACTAACACAAAATGAAGATTTCATTATAACTTGACATTCTGAGTTGTTTTCATGAAACCTGCGCTTCCACTATAATAGTTCAACCTACCATTATAGGAAAACGTGTTTTCGTGAAGAAATCATGACAAACTAACACAAAATGAAGATTTCATTATAACTTGACATTCTGAGTTGTTTTCATGAAACCTGCGCTTCCCCTACAAGAGTTCAACCTACCATTATAGGAAAACGTGTTTTCGTGAAGAAATCATGACAAACTAACACAAAATTAAGATTTCATTATAACTTGACATTCTGAGTTGTTTTCATGAAACCTGCGCTTCCCCTACAAGAGTTCAACCTACCATTATAGGAAAACGTGTTTTCGTGAAGAATTCATGACAAACTAACACAAAATGAAGATTTCATTATAACTTGACATTCTGAGTTGTTTTCATGAAACCTGCGCTTCCCCTATAAGAGTTCAACCTACCATTATAGGAAAACGTGTTTTCGTGAAGAAATCATGACAAACTAACACAAAATGAAGATTTCATTATAACTTGACATTCTGAGTTCATTTCATGAAACCAGCGCTTCCCCTATAAGAGTTCGACCTACCATTATAGGAAAACGTGTTTTCGTGAAAAAATCATGACAAACTAACACAAAATGAAGATTTCATTATAACTTGACATTCTGAGTTCATTTCATGAAACCTGCGCTTCCCCGATAAGAGTTCGACCTAACATTATCGGAAAACGTGTTTTCGTGAAGAAATCATGACAAACTATCACAAAATGAAGATTTCATTATAACTTGACATTCTGAGTTCATTTCATGAAACCTGCGCTTCCCCTATAAGAGTTCGACCTACCATTATAGGAAAACGTGTTTTCGTGAAGAAATCATGACAAACTAACACAAAATGAAGATTTCATTATAACTTGACATTCTGAGTTGTTTTCATGAAACCTGCGCTTCCCCTATAAGAGTTCAACCTACCATTATAGGAAAACGTGTTTTCGTGAAGAAATCATGACAAACTAACACAAAATGAAGATTTCATTATAACTTGACATTCTGAGTTGTTTTCATGAAACCTGCGCTTCCCCTACAAGAGTTCAACCTACCATTATAGGAAAACGTGTTTTCGTGAAGAATTCATGACAAACTAACACAAAATGAAGATTTCATTATAACTTGACATTCTGAGTTGTTTTCATGAAACCTGCGCTTCCCCTACAAGAGTTCAACCTACCATTATAGGAAAACGTGTTTTCGTGAAGAAATCATGACAAACTAACACAAAATGAAGATTTCATTATAACTTGACATTCTGAGTTGTTTTCATGAAACCTGCGCTTCCCCTACAAGAGTTCAACCTACCATTATAGGAAAACGTGTTTTCGTGAAGAATTCATGACAAACTAACACAAAATGAAGATTTCATTATAACTTGACATTCTGAGTTGTTTTCATGAAACCTGCGCTTCCCCTACAAGAGTTCAACCTACCATTATAGGAAAACGTGTTTTCGTGAAGAAATCATGACAAACTAACACAAAATGAAGATTTCATTATAACTTGACATTCTGAGTTGTTTTCATGAAACCTGCGCTTCCCCTACAAGAGTTCGACCTACCATTATAGGAAAACGTGTTTTCGTGAAGAAATCATGACAAACTAACACAAAATGAAGATTTCATTATAACTTGACATTCTGAGTTGTTTTCATGAAACCTGCGCTTCCCCTACAAGAGTTCGACCTACCATTATAGGAAAACGTGTTTTCGTGAAGAAATCATGACAAACTAACACAAAATGAAGATTTCATTATAACTTGACATTCTGATTTGTTTTCATGAAACCTACGCTTCCCCTACAAGAGTTCGACCTACCATTATAGGAAAACGTGTTTTCGTGAAGAAATCATGACAAACTAACACAAAATGAAGATTTCATTATAACTTGACATTCTGAGTTGTTTTCATGAAACCTGCGCTTCCCCTACAAGAGTTCGACCTACCATTATAGGAAAACGTGTTTTCGTGAAGAAATCATGACAAACTAACACAAAATGAAGATTTCATTATAACTTGACATTCTGAGTTGTTTTCATGAAACCTGCGCTTCCCCTACAAGAGTTCGACCTACCATTATAGGAAAACGTGTTTTCGTGAATAAATCATGACAAACTAACACAAAATGAAGATTTCATTATAACTTGACATTCTGAGTTGTTTTCATGAAACCTGCGCTTCCCCTACAAGAGTTCGACCGACCATTATAGGAAAACGTGTTTTCGTGAAGAAATCATGACAAACTAACACAAAATGAAGATTTCATTATAACTTGACATTCTGAGTTGTTTTCATGAAACCTGCGCTTCCCCTACAAGAGTTCGACCTACCATTATAGGAAAACGTGTTTTCGTGAAGAAATCATGACAAACTAACACAAAATGAAGATTTCATTATAACTTGACATTCTGAGTTGTTTTCATGAAACCTGCGCTTCCCCTACAAGAGTTCGACCTACCATTATAGGAAAACGTGTTTTCGTGAAGAAATCATGACAAACTAACACAAAATGAAGATTTCATTATAACTTGACATTCTGAGTTGTTTTCATGAAACCTGCGCTTCCCCTACAAGAGTTCGACCTACCATTATAGGAAAACGTGTTTTCGTGAAGAAATCATGACAAACTAACACAAAATGAAGATTTCATTATAACTTGACATTCTGAGTTGTTTTCATGAAACCTGCGCTTCCCCTATAAGAGTTCAACCTACCATTATAGGAAAACGTGTTTTCGTGAAGAAATCATGACAAACTAACACAAAATGAAGATTTCATTATAACTTGACATTCTGAGTTCATTTCATGAAACCTGCGCTTCCCCTATAAGAGTTCGACCTAACATTATCGGAAAACGTGTTTTCGTGAAGAAATCATGACAAACTATCACAAAATGAAGATTTCATTATAACTTGACATTCTGAGTTCATTTCATGAAACCTGCGCTTCCCCTATAAGAGTTCGACCTACCATTATAGGAAAACGTGTTTTCGTGAAGAAATCATGACAAACTAACACAAAATGAAGATTTCATTATAACTTGACATTCTGAGTTGTTTTCATGAAACCTGCGCTTCCCCTATAAGAGTTCAACCTACCATTATAGGAAAACGTGTTTTCGTGAAGAAATCATGACAAACTAACACAAAATGAAGATTTCATTATAACTTGACATTCTGAGTTGTTTTCATGAAACCTGCGCTTCCCCTATAATAGTTCAACCTACCATTATAGGAAAACGTGTTTTCGTGAAGAAATCATGACAAACTAACACAAAATGAAGATTTCATTATAACTTGACATTCTGAGTTGTTTTCATGAATCCTGCGCTTCCCCTACAAGAGTTCGACCTACCATTATAGGAAAACGTGTTTTCGTGAAGAAATCATGACAAACTAACACAAAATGAAGATTTCATTATAACTTGACATTCTGAGTTGTTTTCATGAACCCTGCGCTTCCCCTACAAGAGTTCGACCTACCATTATAGGAAAACGTGTTTTCGTGAAGAAATCATGACAAACTAACACAAAATGAAGATTTCATTATAACTTGACATTCTGAGTTGTTTTCATGAACCCTGCGCTTCCCCTATAAGAGTTCAACCTACCATTATAGGAAAACGTGTTTTCGTGAAGAAATCATGACAAACTAACACAAAATGAAGATTTCATTATAACTTGACATTCTGAGTTGTTTTCATGAAACCTGCGCTTCCCCTATAAGAGTTCAACCTACCATTATAGGAAAACGTGTTTTCGTGAAGAAATCATGACAAACTAACACAAAATGAAGATTTCATTATAACTTGACATTCTGAGTTCATTTCATGAAACCAGCGCTTCCCCTATAAGAGTTCGACCTACCATTATAGGAAAACGTGTTTTCGTGAAGAAATCATGACAAACTAACACAAAATGAAGATTTCATTATAACTTGACATTCTGAGTTCATTTCATGAAACCTGCGCTTCCCCTATAAGAGTTCGACCTAACATTATCGGAAAACGTGTTTTCGTGAAGAAATCATGACAAACTATCACAAAATGAAGATTTCATTATAACTTGACATTCTGAGTTCATTTCATGAAACCTGCGCTTCCCCTATAAGAGTTCGACCTACCATTATAGGAAAACGTGTTTTCGTGAAGAAATCATGACAAACTAACACAAAATGAAGATTTCATTATAACTTGACATTCTGAGTTCATTTCATGAAACCTGCGCTTCCCCTATAAGAGTTCGACCTAACATTATAGGAAAACGTGTTTTCGTGAAGAAATCATGACAAACTAACACAAAATGAAGATTTCATTATAACTTGACATTCTGAGTTCATTTCATGAAACCTGCGCTTCCCCTATAAGAGTTCGACCTAACATTATAGGAAAACGTGTTTTCGTGAAGAAATCATGACAAACTAACACAAAATGAAGATTTCATTATAACTTGACATTCTGAGTTCATTTCATGAAACCTGCGCTTCCCCTATAAGAGTTCGACCTACCATTATAGGAAAACGTGTTTTCGTGAAGAAATCATGACAAACTAACACAAAATGAAGATTTCATTATAACTTGACATTCTGAGTTGTTTTCATGAAACCTGCGCTTCCCCTATAAGAGTTCAACCTACCATTATAGGAAAACGTGTTTTCGTGAAGAAATCATGACAAACTAACACAAAATGAAGATTTCATTATAACTTGACATTCTGAGTTGTTTTCATGAAACCTGCGCTTCCCCTATAAGAGTTCAACCTACCATTATAGGAAAACGTGTTTTCGTGAAGAAATCATGACAAACTAACACAAAATGAAGATTTCATTATAACTTGACATTCTGAGTTCATTTCATGAAACCTGCGCTTCCCCTATAAGAGTTCGACCTAACATTATCGGAAAACGTGTTTTCGTGAAGAAATCATGACAAACTATCACAAAATGAAGATTTCATTATAACTTGACATTCTGAGTTGTTTTCATGAAACCTGCGCTTCCCCTATAAGAGTTCGACCTACCATTATAGGAAAACGTGTTTTCGTGAAGAAATCATGACAAACTAACACAAAATGAAGATTTCATTATAACTTGACATTCTGAGTTGTTTTCATGAAACCTGCGCTTCCCCTATAAGAGTTCGACCTACCATTATAGGAAAACGTGTTTTCGTGAAGAAATCATGACAAACTAACACAAAATGAAGATTTCATTATAACTTGACATTCTGAGTTGTTTTCATGAAACCTGCGCTTCCCCTACAATAGTTCAACCTACCATTATAGGAAAACGTGTTTTCGTGAAGAAATCATGACAAACTAACACAAAATGAAGATTTCATTATAACTTGACATTCTGAGTTGTTTTCATGAAACCTGCGCTTCCCCTACAAGAGTTCGACCTACCATTATAGGAAAACGTGTTTTCGTGAAGAAATCATGACAAACTAACACAAAATGAAGATTTCATTATAACTTGACATTCTGAGTTGTTTTCATGAACCCTGCGCTTCCCCTACAAGAGTTCGACCTACCATTATAGGAAAACGTGTTTTCGTGAAGAAATCATGACAAACTAACACAAAATGAAGATTTCATTATAACTTGACATTCTGAGTTGTTTTCATGAAACCTGCGCTTCCCCTATAAGAGTTCAACCTACCATTATAGGAAAACGTGTTTTCGTGAAGAAATCATGACAAACTAACACAAAATGAAGATTTCATTATAACTTGACATTCTGAGTTCATTTCATGAAACCAGCGCTTCCCCTATAAGAGTTCGACCTACCATTATAGGAAAACGTGTTTTCGTGAAGAAATCATGACAAACTAACACAAAATGAAGATTTCATTATAACTTGACATTCTGAGTTCATTTCATGAAACCTGCGCTTCCCCTATAAGAGTTCGACCTAACATTATCGGAAAACGTGTTTTCGTGAAGAAATCATGACAAACTATCACAAAATGAAGATTTCATTATAACTTGACATTCTGAGTTCATTTCATGAAACTTGCGCTTCCCCTATAAGAGTTCGACCTACCATTATAGGAAAACGTGTTTTCGTGAAGAAATCATGACAAACTAACACAAAATGAAGATTTCATTATAACTTGACATTCTGAGTTCATTTCATGAAACCTGCGCTTCCCCTATAAGAGTTCGACCTAACATTATAGGAAAACGTGTTTTCGTGAAGAAATCATGACAAACTAACACAAAATGAAGATTTCATTATAACTTGACATTCTGAGTTCATTTCATGAAACCTGCGCTTCCCCTATAAGAGTTCGACCTAACATTATAGGAAAACGTGTTTTCGTGAAGAAATCATGACAAACTAACACAAAATGAAGATTTCATTATAACTTGACATTCTGAGTTCATTTCATGAAACCTGCGCTTCCCCTATAAGAGTTCGACCTAACATTATAGGAAAACGTGTTTTCGTGAAGAAATCATGACAAACTAACACAAAATGAAGATTTCATTATAACTTGACATTCTGAGTTCATTTCATGAAACCTGCGCTTCCCCTATAAGAGTTCGACCTAACATTATAGGAAAACGTGTTTTCGTGAAGAAATCATGACAAACTAACACAAAATGAAGATTTCATTATAACTTGACATTCTGAGTTGTTTTCATGAAACCTGCGCTTCCCCTATAAGAGTTCAACCTACCATTATAGGAAAACGTGTTTTCGTGAAGAAATCATGACAAACTAACACAAAATGAAGATTTCATTATAACTTGACATTCTGAGTTCATTTCATGAAACCTGCGCTTCCCCTATAAGAGTTCGACCTAACATTATCGGAAAACGTGTTTTCGTGAAGAAATCATGACAAACTATCACAAAATGAAGATTTCATTATAACTTGACATTCTGAGTTCATTTCATGAAACTTGCGCTTCCCCTATAAGAGTTCGACCTACCATTATAGGAAAACGTGTTTTCGTGAAGAAATCATGACAAACTAACACAAAATGAAGATTTCATTATAACTTGACATTCTGAGTTCATTTCATGAAACCTGCGCTTCCCCTATAAGAGTTCGACCTAACATTATAGGAAAACGTGTTTTCGTGAAGAAATCATGACAAACTAACACAAAATGAAGATTTCATTATAACTTGACATTCTGAGTTCATTTCATGAAACCTGCGCTTCCCCTATAAGAGTTCGACCTAACATTATAGGAAAACGTGTTTTCGTGAAGAAATCATGACAAACTAACACAAAATGAAGATTTCATTATAACTTGACATTCTGAGTTCATTTCATGAAACCTGCGCTTCCCCTATAAGAGTTCGACCTAACATTATAGGAAAACGTGTTTTCGTGAAGAAATCATGACAAACTAACACAAAATGAAGATTTCATTATAACTTGACATTCTGAGTTCATTTCATGAAACCTGCGCTTCCCCTATAAGAGTTCGACCTAACATTATAGGAAAACGTGTTTTCGTGAAGAAATCATGACAAACTAACACAAAATGAAGATTTCATTATAACTTGACATTCTGAGTTGTTTTCATGAAACCTGCGCTTCCCCTATAAGAGTTCAACCTACCATTATAGGAAAACGTGTTTTCGTGAAGAAATCATGACAAACTAACACAAAATGAAGATTTCATTATAACTTGACATTCTGAGTTCATTTCATGAAACCTGCGCTTCCCCTATAAGAGTTCGACCTAACATTATAGGAAAACGTGTTTTCGTGAAGAAATCATGACAAACTAACACAAAATGAAGATTTCATTATAACTTGACATTCTGAGTTGTTTTCATGAAACCTGCGCTTCCCCTATAAGAGTTCAACCTACCATTATAGGAAAACGTGTTTTCGTGAAGAAATCATGACAAACTAACACAAAATGAAGATTTCATTATAACTTGACATTCTGAGTTCATTTCATGAAACCAGCGCTTCCCCTATAAGAGTTCGACCTACCATTATAGGAAAACGTGTTTTCGTGAAAAAATCATGACAAACTAACACAAAATGAAGATTTCATTATAACTTGACATTCTGAGTTCATTTCATGAAACCTGCGCTTCCCCTATAAGAGTTCGACCTAACATTATCGGAAAACGTGTTTTCGTGAAGAAATCATGACAAACTATCACAAAATGAAGATTTCATTATAACTTGACATTCTGAGTTCATTTCATGAAACCTGCGCTTCCCCTATAAGAGTTCGACCTACCATTATAGGAAAACGTGTTTTCGTGAAGAAATCATGACAAACTAACACAAAATGAAGATTTCATTATAACTTGACATTCTGAGTTGTTTTCATGAAACCTGCGCTTCCCCTATAAGAGTTCAACCTACCATTATAGGAAAACGTGTTTTCGTGAAGAAATCATGACAAACTAACACAAAATGAAGATTTCATTATAACTTGACATTCTGAGTTCATTTCATGAAACCTGCGCTTCCCCTATAAGAGTTCGACCTAACATTATCGGAAAACGTGTTTTCGTGAAGAAATCATGACAAACTATCACAAAATGAAGATTTCATTATAACTTGACATTCTGAGTTCATTTCATGAAACCTGCGCTTCCCCTATAAGAGTTCGACCTACCATTATAGGAAAACGTGTTTTCGTGAAGAAATCATGACAAACTAACACAAAATGAAGATTTCATTATAACTTGACATTCTGAGTTGTTTTCATGAAACCTGCGCTTCCACTATAATAGTTCAACCTACCATTATAGGAAAACGTGTTTTCGTGAAGAAATCATGACAAACTAACACAAAATGAAGATTTCATTATAACTTGACATTCTGAGTTGTTTTCATGAAACCTGCGCTTCCCCTACAAGAGTTCAACCTACCATTATAGGAAAACGTGTTTTCGTGAAGAAATCATGACAAACTAACACAAAATTAAGATTTCATTATAACTTGACATTCTGAGTTGTTTTCATGAAACCTGCGCTTCCCCTACAAGAGTTCAACCTACCATTATAGGAAAACGTGTTTTCGTGAAGAATTCATGACAAACTAACACAAAATGAAGATTTCATTATAACTTGACATTCTGAGTTGTTTTCATGAAACCTGCGCTTCCCCTATAAGAGTTCAACCTACCATTATAGGAAAACGTGTTTTCGTGAAGAAATCATGACAAACTAACACAAAATGAAGATTTCATTATAACTTGACATTCTGAGTTCATTTCATGAAACCAGCGCTTCCCCTATAAGAGTTCGACCTACCATTATAGGAAAACGTGTTTTCGTGAAAAAATCATGACAAACTAACACAAAATGAAGATTTCATTATAACTTGACATTCTGAGTTCATTTCATGAAACCTGCGCTTCCCCGATAAGAGTTCGACCTAACATTATCGGAAAACGTGTTTTCGTGAAGAAATCATGACAAACTATCACAAAATGAAGATTTCATTATAACTTGACATTCTGAGTTCATTTCATGAAACCTGCGCTTCCCCTATAAGAGTTCGACCTACCATTATAGGAAAACGTGTTTTCGTGAAGAAATCATGACAAACTAACACAAAATGAAGATTTCATTATAACTTGACATTCTGAGTTGTTTTCATGAAACCTGCGCTTCCCCTATAAGAGTTCAACCTACCATTATAGGAAAACGTGTTTTCGTGAAGAAATCATGACAAACTAACACAAAATGAAGATTTCATTATAACTTGACATTCTGAGTTGTTTTCATGAAACCTGCGCTTCCCCTACAAGAGTTCAACCTACCATTATAGGAAAACGTGTTTTCGTGAAGAATTCATGACAAACTAACACAAAATGAAGATTTCATTATAACTTGACATTCTGAGTTGTTTTCATGAAACCTGCGCTTCCCCTACAAGAGTTCAACCTACCATTATAGGAAAACGTGTTTTCGTGAAGAAATCATGACAAACTAACACAAAATGAAGATTTCATTATAACTTGACATTCTGAGTTGTTTTCATGAAACCTGCGCTTCCCCTACAAGAGTTCAACCTACCATTATAGGAAAACGTGTTTTCGTGAAGAATTCATGACAAACTAACACAAAATGAAGATTTCATTATAACTTGACATTCTGAGTTGTTTTCATGAAACCTGCGCTTCCCCTACAAGAGTTCAACCTACCATTATAGGAAAACGTGTTTTCGTGAAGAATTCATGACAAACTAACACAAAATGAAGATTTCATTATAACTTGACATTCTGAGTTGTTTTCATGAAACCTGCGCTTCCCCTATAATAGTTCAACCTACCATTATAGGAAAACGTGTTTTCGTGAAGAAATCATGACAAACCAACACAAAATGAAGATTTCATTATAACTTGACATTCTGAGTTGTTTTCATGAAACCTGCGCTTCCCCTACAAGAGTTCGACCTACCATTATAGGAAAACGTGTTTTCGTGAAGAAATCATGACAAACTAACACAAAATGAAGATTTCATTATAACTTGACATTCTGAGTTGTTTTCATGAACCCTGCGCTTCCCCTACAAGAGTTCGACCTACCATTATAGGAAAACGTGTTTTCGTGAAGAAATCATGACAAACTAACACAAAATGAAGATTTCATTATAACTTGACATTCTGAGTTGTTTTCATGAAACCTGCGCTTCCCCTATAAGAGTTCAACCTACCATTATAGGAAAACGTGTTTTCGTGAAGAAATCATGACAAACTAACACAAAATGAAGATTTCATTATAACTTGACATTCTGAGTTGTTTTCATGAAACCTGCGCTTCCCCTATAAGAGTTCAACCTACCATTATAGGAAAACGTGTTTTCGTGAAGAAATCATGACAAACTAACACAAAATGAAGATTTCATTATAACTTGACATTCTGAGTTCATTTCATGAAACCAGCGCTTCCCCTATAAGAGTTCGACCTACCATTATAGGAAAACGTGTTTTCGTGAAGAAATCATGAAAAACTAACACAAAATGAAGATTTCATTATAACTTGACATTCTGAGTTCATTTCATGAAACCTGCGCTTCCCCTATAAGAGTTCGACCTAACATTATCGGAAAACGTGTTTTCGTGAAGAAATCATGACAAACTAACACAAAATGAAGATTTCATTATAACTTGACATTCTGAGTTCATTTCATGAAACCTGCGCTTCCCCTATAAGAGTTCGACCTAACATTATAGGAAAACGTGTTTTCGTGAAGAAATCATGACAAACTAACACAAAATGAAGATTTCATTATAACTTGACATTCTGAGTTCATTTCATGAAACCTGCGCTTCCCCTATAAGAGTTCGACCTAACATTATAGGAAAACGTGTTTTCGTGAAGAAATCATGACAAACTAACACAAAATGAAGATTTCATTATAACTTGACATTCTGAGTTCATTTCATGAAACCTGCGCTTCCCCTATAAGAGTTCGACCTAACATTATAGGAAAACGTGTTTTCGTGAAGAAATCATGACAAACTAACACAAAATGAAGATTTCATTATAACTTGACATTCTGAGTTCATTTCATGAAACCTGCGCTTCCCCTATAAGAGTTCGACCTAACATTATAGGAAAACGTGTTTTCGTGAAGAAATCATGACAAACTAACACAAAATGAAGATTTCATTATAACTTGACATTCTGAGTTCATTTCATGAAACCTGCGCTTCCCCTATAAGAGTTCGACCTAACATTATAGGAAAACGTGTTTTCGTGAAGAAATCATGACAAACTAACACAAAATGAAGATTTCATTATAACTTGACATTCTGAGTTCATTTCATGAAACCTGCGCTTCCCCTATAAGAGTTCAACCTACCATTATAGGAAAACGTGTTTTCGTGAAGAAATCATGACAAACTAACACAAAATGAAGATTTCATTATAACTTGACATTCTGAGTTGTTTTCATGAAACCTGCGCTTCCCCTATAATAGTTCAACCTACCATTATAGGAAAATGTGTTTTCGTGAAGAAATCATGACAAACTAACACAAAATGAAGATTTCATTATAACTTGACATTCTGAGTTGTTTTCATGAAACCTGCGCTTCCCCTATAAGAGTTCAACCTACCATTATAGGAAAACGTGTTTTCGTGAAGAAATCATGACAAACTAACACAAAATGAAGATTTCATTATAACTTGACATTCTGAGTTGTTTTCATGAAACCTGCGCTTCCCCTACAAGAGATCAACCTACCATTATAGGAAAACGTGTTTTCGTGAAGAAATCATGACAAACTAACACAAAATGAAGATTTCATTATAACTTGACATTCTGAGTTGTTTTCATGAAACCTGCGCTTCCCCTACAAGAGTTCAACCTACCATTATAGGAAAACGTGTTTTCGTGAAGAAATCATGACAAACTAACACAAAATGAAGATTTCATTATAACTTGACATTCTGAGTTGTTTTCATGAAACCTGCGCTTCCCCTACAAGAGTTCAACCTACCATTATAGGAAAACGTGTTTTCGTGAAGAAATCATGACAAACTAACACAAAATGAAGATTTCATTATAACTTGACATTCTGAGTTGTTTTCATGAAACCTGCGCTTCCCCTACAAGAGTTCAACCTACCATTATTGGAAAACGTGTTTTCGTGAAGAAATCATGACAAACTAACACAAAATGAAGATTTCATTATAACTTGACATTCTGAGTTGTTTTCATGAAACCTGCGCTTCCCCTATAAGAGTTCAACCTACCATTATAGGAAAACGTGTTTTCGTGAAGAAATCATGACAAACTAACACAAAATGAAGATTTCATTATAACTTGACATTCTGAGTTGTTTTCATGAAACCTGCGCTTCCCCTACAAGAGTTCAACCTACCATTATAGGAAAACGTGTTTTCGTGAAGAAATCATGACAAACTAACACAAAATGAAGATTTCATTATAACTTGACATTCTGAGTTGTTTTCATGAAACCTGCGCTTCCCCTATAAGAGTTCAACCTACCATTATAGGAAAACGTGTTTTCGTGAAGAAATCATGACAAACTAACACAAAATGAAGATTTCATTATAACTTGACATTCTGAGTTGTTTTCATGAAACCTGCGCTTCCCCTACAAGAGTTCAACCTACCATTATTGGAAAACGTGTTTTCGTGAAGAAATCATGACAAACTAACACAAAATGAAGATTTCATTATAACTTGACATTCTGAGTTGTTTTCATGAAACCTGCGCTTCCCCTATAAGAGTTCAACCTACCATTATAGGAAAACGTGTTTTCGTGAAGAAATCATGACAAACTAACACAAAATGAAGATTTCATTATAACTTGACATTCTGAGTTGTTTTCATGAAACCTGCGCTTCCCCTACAAGAGATCAACCTACCATTATAGGAAAACGTGTTTTCGTGAAGAAATCATGACAAACTAACACAAAATGAAGATTTCATTATAACTTGACATTCTGAGTTGTTTTCATGAAACCTGCGCTTCCCCTACAAGAGTTCAACCTACCATTATAGGAAAACGTGTTTTCGTGAAGAAATCATGACAAACTAACACAAAATGAAGATTTCATTATAACTTGACATTCTGAGTTGTTTTCATGAAACCTGCGCTTCCCCTACAAGAGATCAACCTACCATTATAGGAAAACGTGTTTTCGTGAAGAAATCATGACAAACTAACACAAAATTAAGATTTCATTATAACTTGACATTCTGAGTTGTTTTCATGAAACCTGCGCTTCCCCTACAAGAGTTCAACCTACCATTATTGGAAAACGTGTTTTCGTGAAGAAATCATGACAAACTAACACAAAATGAAGATTTCATTATAACTTGACATTCTGAGTTGTTTTCATGAAACCTGCGCTTCCCCTATAAGAGTTCAACCTACCATTATAGGAAAACGTGTTTTCGTGAAGAAATCATGACAAATTAACACAAAATGAAGATTTCATTATAACTTGACATTCTGAGTTGTTTTCATGAAACCTGCGCTTCCCCTACAAGAGTTCAACCTACCATTATAGGAAAACGTGTTTTCGTGAAGAAATCATGACAAACTAACACAAAATGAAGATTTCATTATAACTTGACATTCTGAGTTGTTTTCATGAAACCTGCGCTTCCCCTACAAGAGTTCAACCTACCATTATAGGAAAACGTGTTTTCGTGAAGAAATCATGACAAACTAACACAAAATGAAGATTTCATTATAACTTGACATTCTGAGTTGTTTTCATGAAACCTGCGCTTCACCTATAAGAGTTCAACCTACCATTATAGGAAAACGTGTTTTCGTGAAGAAATCATGACAAACTAACACAAAATGAAGATTTCATTATAACTTGACATTCTGAGTTGTTTTCATGAAACCTGCGCTTCCCCTATAATAGTTCAACCTACCATTATAGGAAAACGTGTTTTCGTGAAGAAATCATGACAAACTAACACAAAATGAAGATTTCATTATAACTTGACATTCTGAGTTGTTTTCATGAAACCTGCGCTTCCCCTACAAGAGTTCAACCTACCATTATAGGAAAACGTGTTTTCGTGAAGAAATCATGACAAACTAACACAAAATGAAGATTTCATTATAACTTGACATTCTGAGTTCATTTCATGAAACCAGCGCTTCCCCTAAAAGAGTTCGACCTACCATTATAGGAAAACGTCTTTTCGTGAAGAAATCATGACAAACTAACACAAAATGAAGATTTCATTATAACTTGACATTCTGAGTTCATTTCATGAAACCTGCGCTTCACCTATAAGAGTTCGACGTAACATTATAGGAAAACGTGTTTTCGTGAAGAAATCATGACAAACTATCACAAAATGAAGATTTCATTATAACTTGACATTCTGAGTTCATTTCATGAAACCTGCGCTTCCCCTATAAGAGTTCGACGTAACATTATAGGAAAACGTGTTTTCGTGAAGAAATCATGACAAACTAACACAAAATGAAGATTTCATTATAACTTGACATTCTGAGTTCATTTCATGAAACCTGCGCTTCCCCTATAAGAGTTCGCCCTACCATTATAGGAAAACGTGTTTTCGTGAAGAAATCATGACAAACTAACACAAAATGAAGATTTTATTATAACTTGACATTCTGAGTTCATTTCATGAAACCTGCGCTTCCCCTATAATAGTTCAACCTACCATTATAGGAAAACGTGTTTTCGTGAAGAAATCATGACAAACTAACACAAAATGAAGATTTCATTATAACTTGACATTCTGAGTTGTTTTCATGAAACCTGCGCTTCCCCTACAAGAGTTCGACCTACCATTATAGGAAAACGTGTTTTCGTGAAGAAATCATGACAAACTAACACAAAATGAAGATTTCATTATAACTTGACATTCTGAGTTGTTTTCATGAAACCTGCGCTTCCCCTATAATAGTTCAACCTACCATTATAGGAAAATGTGTTTTCGTGAAGAAATCATGACAAACTAACACAAAATGAAGATTTCATTATAACTTGACATTCTGAGTTGTTTTCATGAAACCTGCGCTTCCCCTACAAGAGTTCAACCTACCATTATAGGAAAACGTGTTTTCGTGAAGAAATCATGACAAACTAACACAAAATGAAGATTTCATTATAACTTGACATTCTGAGTTCATTTCATGAAACCAGCGCTTCCCCTATAAGAGTTCGACCTACCATTATAGGAAAACGTCTTTTCGTGAAGAAATCATGACAAACTAACACAAAATGAAGATTTCATTATAACTTGACATTCTGAGTTCATTTCATGAAACCTGCGCTTCACCTATAAGAGTTCGACGTAACATTATAGGAAAACGTGTTTTCGTGAAGAAATCATGACAAACTATCACAAAATGAAGATTTCATTATAACTTGACATTCTGAGTTCATTTCATGAAACCTGCGCTTCCCCTATAAGAGTTCGACGTAACATTATAGGAAAACGTGTTTTCGTGAAGAAATCATGACAAACTAACACAAAATGAAGATTTCATTATAACTTGACATTCTGAGTTCATTTCATGAAACCTGCGCTTCCCCTATAAGAGTTCGCCCTACCATTATAGGAAAACGTGTTTTCGTGAAGAAATCATGACAAACTAACACAAAATGAAGATTTTATTATAACTTGACATTCTGAGTTCATTTCATGAAACCTGCGCTTCCCCTATAATAGTTCAACCTACCATTATAGGAAAACGTGTTTTCGTGAAGAAATCATGACAAACTAACACAAAATGAAGATTTCATTATAACTTGACATTCTGAGTTGTTTTCATGAAACCTGCGCTTCCCCTACAAGAGTTCGACCTACCATTATAGGAAAACGTGTTTTCGTGAAGAAATCATGACAAACTAACACAAAATGAAGATTTCATTATAACTTGACATTCTGAGTTCATTTCATGAAACCTGCGCTTCCCCTATAAGAGTTCGACCTAACATTATAGGAAAACGTGTTTTCGTGAAGAAATCATGACAAACTAACACAAAATGAAGATTTCATTATAACTTGACATTCTGAGTTCATTTCATGAAACCTGCGCTTCCCCTATAAGAGTTCGACCTAACATTATAGGAAAACGTGTTTTCGTGAAGAAATCATGACAAACTAACACAAAATGAAGATTTCATTATAACTTGACATTCTGAGTTCATTTCATGAAACCTGCGCTTCCCCTATAAGAGTTCGCCCTACCATTATAGGAAAACGTGTTTTCGTGAAGAAATCATGACAAACTAACACAAAATGAAGATTTCATTATAACTTGACATTCTGAGTTGTTTTCATGAAACCTGCGCTTCCCCTACAAGAGTTCAACCTACCATTATAGGAAAACGTGTTTTCGTTAAGAAATCATGACAAACTAACACAAAATGAAGATTTCATTATAACTTGACATTCTGAGTTGTTTTCATGAAACCTGCGCTTCCCCTACAAGAGTTCAACCTACCATTATAGGAAAACGTGTTTTCGTGAAGAAATCATGACAAACTAACACAAAATGAAGATTTCATTATAACTTGACATTCTGAGTTGTTTTCATGAAACCTGCGCTTCCCCTACAAGAGTTCAACCTACCATTATAGGAAAACGTGTTTTCGTGAAGAAATCATGACAAACTAACACAAAATGAAGATTTCATTATAACTTGACATTCTGAGTTGTTTTCATGAAACCTGCGCTTCCCCTATAAGAGTTCAACCTACCATTATAGGAAAACGTGTTTTCGTGAAGAAATCATGACAAACTAACACAAAATGAAGATTTCATTATAACTTGACATTCTGAGTTGTTTTCATGAAACCTGCGCTTCCCCTATAATAGTTCAACCTACCATTATAGGAAAACGTGTTTTCGTGAAGAAATCATGACAAACTAACACAAAATGAAGATTTCATTATAACTTGACATTCTGAGTTGTTTTCATGAAACCTGCGCTTCCCCTACAAGAGTTCAACCTACCATTATAGGAAAACGTGTTTTCGTGAAGAAATCATGACAAACTAACACAAAATGAAGATTTCATTATAACTTGACATTCTGAGTTCATTTCATGAAACCAGCGCTTCCCCTATAAGAGTTCGACCTACCATTATAGGAAAACGTCTTTTCGTGAAGAAATCATGACAAACTAACACAAAATGAAGATTTCATTATAACTTGACATTCTGAGTTCATTTCATGAAACCTGCGCTTCACCTATAAGAGTTCGACGTAACATTATAGGAAAACGTGTTTTCGTGAAGAAATCATGACAAACTATCACAAAATGAAGATTTCATTATAACTTGACATTCTGAGTTCATTTCATGAAACCTGCGCTTCCCCTATAAGAGTTCGACGTAACATTATAGGAAAACGTGTTTTCGTGAAGAAATCATGACAAACTAACACAAAATGAAGATTTCATTATAACTTGACATTCTGAGTTCATTTCATGAAACCTGCGCTTCCCCTATAAGAGTTCGCCCTACCATTATAGGAAAACGTGTTTTCGTGAAGAAATCATGACAAACTAACACAAAATGAAGATTTTATTATAACTTGACATTCTGAGTTCATTTCATGAAACCTGCACTTCCCCTATAATAGTTCAACCTACCATTATAGGAAAACGTGTTTTCGTGAAGAAATCATGACAAACTAACACAAAATGAAGATTTCATTATAACTTGACATTCTGAGTTGTTTTCATGAAACCTGCGCTTCCCCTACAAGAGTTCGACCTACCATTATAGGAAAACGTGTTTTCGTGAAGAAATCATGACAAACTAACACAAAATGAAGATTTCATTATAACTTGACATTCTGAGTTGTTTTCATGAAACCTGCGCTTCCCCTATAATAGTTCAACCTACCATTATAGGAAAATGTGTTTTCGTGAAGAAATCATGACAAACTAACACAAAATGAAGATTTCATTATAACTTGACATTCTGAGTTGTTTTCATGAAACCTGCGCTTCCCCTACAAGAGTTCAACCTACCATTATAGGAAAACGTGTTTTCGTGAAGAAATCATGACAAACTAACACAAAATGAAGATTTCATTATAACTTGACATTCTGAGTTCATTTCATGAAACCAGCGCTTCCCCTATAAGAGTTCGACCTACCATTATAGGAAAACGTCTTTTCGTGAAGAAATCATGACAAACTAACACAAAATGAAGATTTCATTATAACTTGACATTCTGAGTTCATTTCATGAAACCTGCGCTTCACCTATAAGAGTTCGACGTAACATTATAGGAAAACGTGTTTTCGTGAAGAAATCATGACAAACTATCACAAAATGAAGATTTCATTATAACTTGACATTCTGAGTTCATTTCATGAAACCTGCGCTTCCCCTATAAGAGTTCGACGTAACATTATAGGAAAACGTGTTTTCGTGAAGAAATCATGACAAACTAACACAAAATGAAGATTTCATTATAACTTGACATTCTGAGTTCATTTCATGAAACCTGCGCTTCCCCTATAAGAGTTCGCCCTACCATTATAGGAAAACGTGTTTTCGTGAAGAAATCATGACAAACTAACACAAAATGAAGATTTTATTATAACTTGACATTCTGAGTTCATTTCATGAAACCTGCGCTTCCCCTATAATAGTTCAACCTACCATTATAGGAAAACGTGTTTTCGTGAAGAAATCATGACAAACTAACACAAAATGAAGATTTCATTATAACTTGACATTCTGAGTTGTTTTCATGAAACCTGCGCTTCCCCTACAAGAGTTCGACCTACCATTATAGGAAAACGTGTTTTCGTGAAGAAATCATGACAAACTAACACAAAATGAAGATTTCATTATAACTTGACATTCTGAGTTCATTTCATGAAACCTGCGCTTCCCCTATAAGAGTTCGACCTAACATTATAGGAAAACGTGTTTTCGTGAAGAAATCATGACAAACTAACACAAAATGAAGATTTCATTATAACTTGACATTCTGAGTTCATTTCATGAAACCTGCGCTTCCCCTATAAGAGTTCGACCTAACATTATAGGAAAACGTGTTTTCGTGAAGAAATCATGACAAACTAACACAAAATGAAGATTTCATTATAACTTGACATTCTGAGTTCATTTCATGAAACCTGCGCTTCCCCTATAAGAGTTCGCCCTACCATTATAGGAAAACGTGTTTTCGTGAAGAAATCATGACAAACTAACACAAAATGAAGATTTCATTATAACTTGACATTCTGAGTTGTTTTCATGAAACCTGCGCTTCCCCTACAAGAGTTCAACCTACCATTATAGGAAAACGTGTTTTCGTTAAGAAATCATGACAAACTAACACAAAATGAAGATTTCATTATAACTTGACATTCTGAGTTGTTTTCATGAAACCTGCGCTTCCCCTATAAGAGTTCAACCTACCATTATAGGAAAACGTGTTTTCGTGAAGAAATCATGACAAACTAACACAAAATGAAGATTTCATTATAACTTGACATTCTGAGTTGTTTTCATGAAACCTGCGCTTCCCCTACAAGAGATCAACCTACCATTATAGGAAAACGTGTTTTCGTGAAGAAATCATGACAAACTAACACAAAATGAAGATTTCATTATAACTTGACATTCTGAGTTGTTTTCATGAAACCTGCGCTTCCCCTACAAGAGTTCAACCTACCATTATAGGAAAACGTGTTTTCGTGAAGAAATCATGACAAACTAACACAAAATGAAGATTTCATTATAACTTGACATTCTGAGTTGTTTTCATGAAACCTGCGCTTCCCCTACAAGAGTTCAACCTACCATTATAGGAAAACGTGTTTTCGTGAAGAAATCATGACAAACTAACACAAAATGAAGATTTCATTATAACTTGACATTCTGAGTTGTTTTCATGAAACCTGCGCTTCCCCTACAAGAGTTCAACCTACCATTATTGGAAAACGTGTTTTCGTGAAGTAATCATGACAAACTAACACAAAATGAAGATTTCATTATAACTTGACATTCTGAGTTGTTTTCATGAAACCTGCGCTTCCCCTATAAGAGTTCAACCTACCATTATAGGAAAACGTGTTTTCGTGAAGAAATCATGACAAATTAACACAAAATGAAGATTTCATTATAACTTGACATTCTGAGTTGTTTTCATGAAACCTGCGCTTCCCCTACAAGAGTTCAACCTACCATTATAGGAAAACGTGTTTTCGTGAAGAAATCATGACAAACTAACACAAAATGAAGATTTCATTATAACTTGACATTCTGAGTTCATTTCATGAAACCTGCGCTTCCCCTATAAGAGTTCGACCTAACATTATAGGAAAACGTGTTTTCGTGAAGAAATCATGACAAACTAACACAAAATGAAGATTTCATTATAACTTGACATTCTGAGTTCATTTCATGAAACCTGCGCTTCCCCTATAAGAGTTCGACCTAACATTATAGGAAAACGTGTTTTCGTGAAGAAATCATGACAAACTAACACAAAATGAAGATTTCATTATAACTTGACATTCTGAGTTCATTTCATGAAACCTGCGCTTCCCCTATAAGAGTTCGCCCTACCATTATAGGAAAACGTGTTTTCGTGAAGAAATCATGACAAACTAACACAAAATGAAGATTTCATTATAACTTGACATTCTGAGTTGTTTTCATGAAACCTGCGCTTCCCCTACAAGAGTTCAACCTACCATTATAGGAAAACGTGTTTTCGTTAAGAAATCATGACAAACTAACACAAAATGAAGATTTCATTATAACTTGACATTCTGAGTTGTTTTCATGAAACCTGCGCTTCCCCTATAAGAGTTCAACCTACCATTATAGGAAAACGTGTTTTCGTGAAGAAATCATGACAAACTAACACAAAATGAAGATTTCATTATAACTTGACATTCTGAGTTGTTTTCATGAAACCTGCGCTTCCCCTACAAGAGATCAACCTACCATTATAGGAAAACGTGTTTTCGTGAAGAAATCATGACAAACTAACACAAAATGAAGATTTCATTATAACTTGACATTCTGAGTTGTTTTCATGAAACCTGCGCTTCCCCTACAAGAGTTCAACCTACCATTATAGGAAAACGTGTTTTCGTGAAGAAATCATGACAAACTAACACAAAATGAAGATTTCATTATAACTTGACATTCTGAGTTGTTTTCATGAAACCTGCGCTTCCCCTACAAGAGTTCAACCTACCATTATAGGAAAACGTGTTTTCGTGAAGAAATCATGACAAACTAACACAAAATGAAGATTTCATTATAACTTGACATTCTGAGTTGTTTTCATGAAACCTGCGCTTCCCCTACAAGAGTTCAACCTACCATTATTGGAAAACGTGTTTTCGTGAAGTAATCATGACAAACTAACACAAAATGAAGATTTCATTATAACTTGACATTCTGAGTTGTTTTCATGAAACCTGCGCTTCCCCTATAAGAGTTCAACCTACCATTATAGGAAAACGTGTTTTCGTGAAGAAATCATGACAAATTAACACAAAATGAAGATTTCATTATAACTTGACATTCTGAGTTGTTTTCATGAAACCTGCGCTTCCCCTACAAGAGTTCAACCTACCATTATAGGAAAACGTGTTTTCGTGAAGAAATCATGACAAACTAACACAAAATGAAGATTTCATTATAACTTGACATTCTGAGTTGTTTTCATGAAACCTGCGCTTCCCCTACAAGAGTTCAACCTACCATTATAGGAAAACGTGTTTTCGTGAAGAAATCATGACAAACTAACACAAAATGAAGATTTCATTATAACTTGACATTCTGAGTTGTTTTCATGAAACCTGCGCTTCCCCTATAAGAGTTCAACCTACCATTATAGGAAAACGTGTTTTCGTGAAGAAATCATGACAAACTAACACAAAATGAAGATTTCATTATAATTTGACATTCTGAGTTGTTTTCATGAAACCTGCGCTTCCCTATAATAGTTCAACCTACCATTATAGGAAAACGTGTTTTCGTGAAGAAATCATGACGAACTAACACAAAATGAAGATTTCATTATAACTTGACATTCTGAGTTGTTTTCATGAAACCTGCGCTTCCCCTACAAGAGTTCAACCTACCATTATAGGAAAACGTGTTTTCGTGAAGAAATCATGACAAACTAACACAAAATTAAGATTTCATTATAACTTGACATTCTGAGTTCATTTCATGAAACCTGCGCTTCCCCTATAAGAGTTCGACCTACCATTATAGGAAAACGTCTTTTCGTGAAGAAATCATGACAAACTAACACAAAATGAAGATTTCATTATAACTTGACATTCTGAGTTCATTTCATGAAACCTGCGCTTCACCTATAAGAGTTCGACGTAACATTATAGGAAAACGTGTTTTCGTGAAGAAATCATGACAAACTATCACAAAATGAAGATTTCATTATAACTTGACATTCTGAGTTCATTTCATGAAACCTGCGCTTCCCCTATAAGAGTTCGACCTAACATTATAGGAAAACGTGTTTTCGTGAAGAAATCATGACAAACTAACACAAAATGAAGATTTCATTATAACTTGACATTCTGAGTTCATTTCATGAAACCTGCGCTTCCCCTATAAGAGTTCGCCCTACCATTATAGGAAAACGTGTTTTCGTGAAGAAATCATGACAAACTAACACAAAATGAAGATTTCATTATAACTTGACATTCTGAGTTGTTTTCATGAAACCTGCGCTTCCCCTACAAGAGTTCAACCTACCATTATAGGAAAACGTGTTTTCGTGAAGAAATCATGACAAACTAACACAAAATGAAGATTTCATTATAACTTGACATTCTGAGTTGTTTTCATGAAACCTGCGCTTCCCCTACAAGAGTTCAACCTACCATTATAGGAAAACGTGTTTTCGTGAAGAAATCATGACAAATTAACACAAAATGAAGATTTCATTATAACTTGACATTCTGAGTTGTTTTCATGAAACCTGCGCTTCCCCTACAAGAGTTCAACCTACCATTATAGGAAAACGTGTTTTCGTGAAGAAATCATGACAAACTAACACAAAATGAAGATTTCATTATAACTTGACATTCTGAGTTGTTTTCATGAAACCTGCGCTTCCCCTACAAGAGTTCAACCTACCATTATAGGAAAACGTGTTTTCGTGAAGAAATCATGACAAACTAACACAAAATGAAGATTTCATTATAACTTGACATTCTGAGTTGTTTTCATGAAACCTGCGCTTCCCCTATAAGAGTTCAACCTACCATTATAGGAAAACGTGTTTTCGTGAAGAAATCATGACAAACTAACACAAAATGAAGATTTCATTATAACTTGACATTCTGAGTTGTTTTCATGAAACCTGCGCTTCCCCTATAATAGTTCAACCTACCATTATAGGAAAATGTGTTTTCGTGAAGAAATCATGACAAACTAACACAAAATGAAGATTTCATTATAACTTGACATTCTGAGTTGTTTTCATGAAACCTGCGCTTCCCCTACAAGAGTTCAACCTACCATTATAGGAAAACGTGTTTTCGTGAAGAAATCATGACAAACTAACACAAAATGAAGATTTCATTATAACTTGACATTCTGAGTTCATTTCATGAAACCAGCGCTTCCCCTATAAGAGTTCGACCTACCATTATAGGAAAACGTCTTTTCGTGAAGAAATCATGACAAACTAACACAAAATGAAGATTTCATTATAACTTGACATTCTGAGTTCATTTCATGAAACCTGCGCTTCACCTATAAGAGTTCGACGTAACATTATAGGAAAACGTGTTTTCGTGAAGAAATCATGACAAACTATCACAAAATGAAGATTTCATTATAACTTGACATTCTGAGTTCATTTCATGAAACCTGCGCTTCCCCTATAAGAGTTCGACGTAACATTATAGGAAAACGTGTTTTCGTGAAGAAATCATGACAAACTAACACAAAATGAAGATTTCATTATAACTTGACATTCTGAGTTCATTTCATGAAACCTGCGCTTCCCCTATAAGAGTTCGCCCTACCATTATAGGAAAACGTGTTTTCGTGAAGAAATCATGACAAACTAACACAAAATGAAGATTTTATTATAACTTGACATTCTGAGTTCATTTCATGAAACCTGCGCTTCCCCTATAATAGTTCAACCTACCATTATAGGAAAACGTGTTTTCGTGAAGAAATCATGACAAACTAACACAAAATGAAGATTTCATTATAACTTGACATTCTGAGTTGTTTTCATGAAACCTGCGCTTCCCCTACAAGAGTTCGACCTACCATTATAGGAAAACGTGTTTTCGTGAAGAAATCATGACAAACTAACACAAAATGAAGATTTCATTATAACTTGACATTCTGAGTTGTTTTCATGAAACCTGCGCTTCCCCTATAATAGTTCAACCTACCATTATAGGAAAATGTGTTTTCGTGAAGAAATCATGACAAACTAACACAAAATGAAGATTTCATTATAACTTGACATTCTGAGTTGTTTTCATGAAACCTGCGCTTCCCCTACAAGAGTTCAACCTACCATTATAGGAAAACGTGTTTTCGTGAAGAAATCATGACAAACTAACACAAAATGAAGATTTCATTATAACTTGACATTCTGAGTTCATTTCATGAAACCTGCGCTTCACCTATAAGAGTTCGACGTAACATTATAGGAAAACGTGTTTTCGTGAAGAAATCATGACAAACTATCACAAAATGAAGATTTCATTATAACTTGACATTCTGAGTTCATTTCATGAAACCTGCGCTTCCCCTATAAGAGTTCGACGTAACATTATAGGAAAACGTGTTTTCGTGAAGAAATCATGACAAACTAACACAAAATGAAGATTTCATTATAACTTGACATTCTGAGTTCATTTCATGAAACCTGCGCTTCCCCTATAAGAGTTCGCCCTACCATTATAGGAAAACGTGTTTTCGTGAAGAAATCATGACAAACTAACACAAAATGAAGATTTTATTATAACTTGACATTCTGAGTTCATTTCATGAAACCTGCGCTTCCCCTATAATAGTTCAACCTACCATTATAGGAAAACGTGTTTTCGTGAAGAAATCATGACAAACTAACACAAAATGAAGATTTCATTATAACTTGACATTCTGAGTTGTTTTCATGAAACCTGCGCTTCCCCTACAAGAGTTCGACCTACCATTATAGGAAAACGTGTTTTCGTGAAGAAATCATGACAAACTAACACAAAATGAAGATTTCATTATAACTTGACATTCTGAGTTGTTTTCATGAACCCTGCGCTTCCCCTACAAGAGTTCGACCTACCATTATAGGAAAACGTGTTTTCGTGAAGAAATCATGACAAACTAACACAAAATGAAGATTTCATTATAACTTGACATTCTGAGTTGTTTTCATGAAACCTGCGCTTCCCCTATAAGAGTTCAACCTACCATTATAGGAAAACGTGTTTTCGTGAAGAAATCATGACAAACTAACACAAAATGAAGATTTCATTATAACTTGACATTCTGAGTTCATTTCATGAAACCAGCGCTTCCCCTATAAGAGTTCGACCTACCATTATAGGAAAACGTGTTTTCGTGAAGAAATCATGACAAACTAACACAAAATGAAGATTTCATTATAACTTGACATTCTGAGTTCATTTCATGAAACCTGCGCTTCCCCTATAAGAGTTCGCCCTACCATTATAGGAAAACGTGTTTTCGTGAAGAAATCATGACAAACTAACACAAAATGAAGATTTTATTATAACTTGACATTCTGAGTTCATTTCATGAAACCTGCGCTTCCCCTATAATAGTTCAACCTACCATTATAGGAAAACGTGTTTTCGTGAAGAAATCATGACAAACTAACACAAAATGAAGATTTCATTATAACTTGACATTCTGAGTTCATTTCATGAAACCTGCGCTTCCCCTATAAGAGTTCAACCTACCATTATAGGAAAACGTGTTTTCGTGAAGAAATCATGACAAACTAACACAAAATGAAGATTTCATTATAACTTGACATTCTGAGTTGTTTTCATGAAACCTGCGCTTCCCCTACAAGAGTTCAACCTACCATTATAGGAAAACGTGTTTTCGTGAAGAAATCATGACAAACTAACACAAAATGAAGATTTCATTATAACTTGACATTCTGAGTTGTTTTCATGAAACCTGCGCTTCCCCTACAAGAGTTCGACCTACCATTATAGGAAAACGTGTTTTCGTGAAGAAATCATGACAAACTAACACAAAATGAAGATTTCATTATAACTTGACATTCTGAGTTGTTTTCATGAAACCTGCGCTTCCCCTACAAGAGTTCAACCTACCATTATAGGAAAACGTGTTTTCGTGAAGAAATCATGACAAACTAACACAAAATGAAGATTTCATTATAACTTGACATTCTGAGTTGTTTTCATGAAACCTGCGCTTCCCCTATAAGAGTTCAACCTACCATTATAGGAAAACGTGTTTTCGTGAAGAAATCATGACAAATTAACACAAAATGAAGATTTCATTATAACTTGACATTCTGAGTTGTTTTCATGAAACCTGCGCTTCCCCTACAAGAGTTCAACCTACCATTATAGGAAAACGTGTTTTCGTGAAGAAATCATGACAAACTAACACAAAATGAAGATTTCATTATAACTTGACATTCTGAGTTGTTTTCATGAAACCTGCGCTTCCCCTACAAGAGTTCAACCTACCATTATAGGAAAACGTGTTTTCGTGAAGAAATCATGACAAACTAACACAAAATGAAGATTTCATTATAACTTGACATTCTGAGTTGTTTTCATGAAACCTGCGCTTCCCCTATAAGAGTTCAACCTACCATTATAGGAAAACGTGTTTTCGTGAAGAAATCATGACAAACTAACACAAAATGAAGATTTCATTATAACTTGACATTCTGAGTTGTTTTCATGAAACCTGCGCTTCCCCTATAATAGTTCAACCTACCATTATAGGAAAATGTGTTTTCGTGAAGAAATCATGACAAACTAACACAAAATGAAGATTTCATTATAACTTGACATTCTGAGTTGTTTTCATGAAACCTGCGCTTCCCCTACAAGAGTTCAACCTACCATTATAGGAAAACGTGTTTTCGTGAAGAAATCATGACAAACTAACACAAAATGAAGATTTCATTATAACTTGACATTCTGAGTTCATTTCATGAAACCTGCGCTTCCCCTATAAGAGTTCGCCCTACCATTATAGGAAAACGTGTTTTCGTGAAGAAATCATGACAAACTATCACAAAATGAAGATTTCATTATAACTTGACATTCTGAGTTCATTTCATGAAACCTGCGCTTCCCCTATAAGAGTTCGACGTAACATTATAGGAAAACGTGTTTTCGTGAAGAAATCATGACAAACTAACACAAAATGAAGATTTCATTATAACTTGACATTCTGAGTTCATTTCATGAAACCTGCGCTTCCCCTATAAGAGTTTGCCCTACCATTATAGGAAAACGTGTTTTCGTGAAGAAATCATGACAAACTAACACAAAATGAAGATTTTATTATAACTTGACATTCTGAGTTGTTTTCATGAAACCTGCGCTTCCCCTATAAGAGTTCAACCTACCATTATAGGAAAACGTGTTTTCGTGAAGAAATCATGACAAACTAACACAAAATGAAGATTTCATTATAACTTGACATTCTGAGTTGTTTTCATGAAACCTGCGCTTCCCCTACAAGAGTTCGACCTACCATTATAGGAAAACGTGTTTTCGTGAAGAAATCATGACAAACTAACACAAAATGAAGATTTCATTATAACTTGACATTCTGAGTTGTTTTCATGAACCCTGCGCTTCCCCTACAAGAGTTCGACCTACCATTATAGGAAAACGTGTTTTCGTGAAGAAATCATGACAAACTAACACAAAATGAAGATTTCATTATAACTTGACATTCTGAGTTGTTTTCATGAAACCTGCGCTTCCCCTATAAGAGTTCAACCTACCATTATAGGAAAACGTGTTTTCGTGAAGAAATCATGACAAACTAACACAAAATGAAGATTTCATTATAACTTGACATTCTGAGTTGTTTTCATGAAACCTGCGCTTCCCCTATAAGAGTTCAACCTACCATTATAGGAAAACGTGTTTTCGTGAAGAAATCATGACAAACTAACACAAAATGAAGATTTCATTATAACTTGACATTCTGAGTTCATTTCATGAAACCTGCGCTTCCCCTATAAGAGTTCGCCCTACCATTATAGGAAAACGTGTTTTCGTGAAGAAATCATGACAAACTAACACAAAATGAAGATTTTATTATAACTTGACATTCTGAGTTCATTTCATGAAACCTGCGCTTCCCCTATAATAGTTCAACCTACCATTATAGGAAAACGTGTTTTCGTGAAGAAATCATGACAAACTAACACAAAATGAAGATTTCATTATAACTTGACATTCTGAGTTGTTTTCATGAACCCTGCGCTTCCCCTACAAGAGTTCGACCTACCATTATAGGAAAACGTGTTTTCGTGAAGAAATCATGACAAACTAACACAAAATGAAGATTTCATTATAACTTGACATTCTGAGTTGTTTTCATGAAACCTGCGCTTCCCCTATAAGAGTTCAACCTACCATTATAGGAAAACGTGTTTTCGTGAAGAAATCATGACAAACTAACACAAAATGAAGATTTCATTATAACTTGACATTCTGAGTTGTTTTCATGAAACCTGCGCTTCCCCTATAAGAGTTCAACCTACCATTATAGGAAAACGTGTTTTCGTGAAGAAATCATGACAAACTAACACAAAATGAAGATTTCATTATAACTTGACATTCTGAGTTCATTTCATGAAACCTGCGCTTCCCCTATAAGAGTTCGCCCTACCATTATTGGAAAACGTGTTTTCGTGAAGAAATCATGACAAACTAACACAAAATGAAGATTTTATTATAACTTGACATTCTGAGTTCATTTCATGAAACCTGCGCTTCCCCTATAATAGTTCAACCTACCATTATAGGAAAACGTGTTTTCGTGAAGAAATCATGACAAACTAACACAAAATGAAGATTTCATTATAACTTGACATTCTGAGTTGTTTTCATGAAACCTGCGCTTCCCCTACAAGAGTTCGACCTACCATTATAGGAAAACGTGTTTTCGTGAAGAAATCATGACAAACTAACACAAAATGAAGATTTCATTATAACTTGACATTCTGAGTTGTTTTCATGAAACCTGCGCTTCCCCTACAAGAGTTCGACCTACCATTATAGGAAAACGTGTTTTCGTGAAGAAATCATGACAAACTAACACAAAATGAAGATTTCATTATAACTTGACATTCTGAGTTGTTTTCATGAACCCTGCGCTTCCCCTACAAGAGTTCGACCTACCATTATAGGAAAACGTGTTTTCGTGAAGAAATCATGACAAACTAACACAAAATGAAGATTTCATTATAACTTGACATTCTGAGTTGTTTTCATGAAACCTGCGCTTCCCCTATAAGAGTTCAACCTACCATTATAGGAAAACGTGTTTTCGTGAAGAAATCATGACAAACTAACACAAAATGAAGATTTCATTATAACTTGACATTCTGAGTTGTTTTCATGAAACCTGCGCTTCCCCTATAAGAGTTCAACCTACCATTATAGGAAAACGTGTTTTCGTGAAGAAATCATGACAAACTAACACAAAATGAAGATTTCATTATAACTTGACATTCTGAGTTCATTTCATGAAACCTGCGCTTCCCCTATAAGAGTTCGCCCTACCATTATAGGAAAACGTGTTTTCGTGAAGAAATCATGACAAACTAACACAAAATGAAGATTTTATTATAACTTGACATTCTGAGTTCATTTCATGAAACCTGCGCTTCCCCTATAATAGTTCAACCTACCATTATAGGAAAACGTGTTTTCGTGAAGAAATCATGACAAACTAACACAAAATGAAGATTTCATTATAACTTGACATTCTGAGTTGTTTTCATGAAACCTGCGCTTCCCCTACAAGAGTTCGACCTACCATTATAGGAAAACGTGTTTTCGTGAAGAAATCATGACAAACTAACAAAAAATGAAGATTTCATTATAACTTGACATTCTGAGTTGTTTTCATGAACCCTGCGCTTCCCCTACAAGAGTTCGACCTACCATTATAGGAAAACGTGTTTTCGTGAAGAAATCATGACAAACTAACACAAAATGAAGATTTCATTATAACTTGACATTCTGAGTTGTTTTCATGAAACCTGCGCTTCCCCTACAAGAGTTCGACCTACCATTATAGGAAAACGTGTTTTCGTGAAGAAATCATGACAAACTAACACAAAATGAAGATTTCATTATAACTTGACATTCTGAGTTGTTTTCATGAAACCTGCGCTTCCCCTACAAGAGTTCAACCTACCATTATAGGAAAACGTGTTTTCGTGAAGAAATCATGACAAACTAACACAAAATGAAGATTTCATTATAACTTGACATTCTGAGTTGTTTTCATGAAACCTGCGCTTCCCCTACAAGAGTTCAACCTACCATTATAGGAAAACGTGTTTTCGTGAAGAAATCATGACAAACTAACACAAAATGAAGATTTCATTATAACTTGACATTCTGAGTTGTTTTCATGAAACCTGCGCTTCCCCTATAAGAGTTCAACCTACCATTATAGGAAAACGTGTTTTCGTGAAGAAATCATGACAAACTAACACAAAATGAAGATTTCATTATAACTTGACATTCTGAGTTGTTTTCATGAAACCTGCGCTTCCCCTATAATAGTTCAACCTACCATTATAGGAAAACGTGTTTTCGTGAAGAAATCATGACAAACTAACACAAAATGAAGATTTCATTATAACTTGACATTCTGAGTTGTTTTCATGAAACCTGCGCTTCCCCTACAAGAGTTCAACCTACCATTATAGGAAAACGTGTTTTCGTGAAGAAATCATGACAAACTAACACAAAATTAAGATTTCATTATAACTTGACATTCTGAGTTCATTTCATGAAACCTGCGCTTCCCCTATAAGAGTTCGACCTACCATTATAGGAAAACGTCTTTTCGTGAAGAAATCATGACAAACTAACACAAAATGAAGATTTCATTATAACTTGACATTCTGAGTTCATTTCATGAAACCTGCGCTTCACCTATAAGAGTTCGACGTAACATTATAGGAAAACGTGTTTTCGTGAAGAAATCATGACAAACTATCACAAAATGAAGATTTCATTATAACTTGACATTCTGAGTTCATTTCATGAAACCTGCGCTTCCCCTATAAGAGTTCGACCTACCATTATAGGAAAACGTGTTTTCGTGAAGAAATCATGACAAACTAACACAAAATGAAAATTTCATTATAACTTGACATTCTGAGTTGTTTTCATGAAACCTGCGCTTCCCCTACAAGAGTTCAACCTACCATTATAGGAAAACGTGTTTTCGTGAAGAAATCATGACAAACTAACACAAAATGAAGATTTCATTATAACTTGACATTCTGAGTTGTTTTCATGAAACCTGCGCTTCCCCTACAAGAGTTCAACCTACCATTATAGGAAAACGTGTTTTCGTGAAGAAATCATGACAAACTAACACAAAATGAAGATTTCATTATAACTTGACATTCTGAGTTGTTTTCATGAAACCTGCGCTTCCCCTACAAGAGTTCAACCTACCATTATAGGAAAACGTGTTTTCGTGAAGAAATCATGACAAACTAACACAAAATGAAGATTTCATTATAACTTGACATTCTGAGTTGTTTTCATGAAACCTGCGCTTCCCCTATAAGAGTTCAACCTACCATTATAGGAAAACGTGTTTTCGTGAAGAAATCATGACAAACTAACACAAAATGAAGATTTCATTATAACTTGACATTCTGAGTTGTTTTCATGAAACCTGCGCTTCCCCTATAATAGTTCAACCTACCATTATAGGAAAACGTGTTTTCGTGAAGAAATCATGACAAACTAACACAAAATGAAGATTTCATTATAACTTGACATTCTGAGTTGTTTTCATGAAACCTGCGCTTCCCCTACAAGAGTTCAACCTACCATTATAGGAAAACGTGTTTTCGTGAAGAAATCATGACAAACTAACACAAAATTAAGATTTCATTATAACTTGACATTCTGAGTTCATTTCATGAAACCTGCGCTTCCCCTATAAGAGATCGACCTACCATTATAGGAAAACGTCTTTTCGTGAAGAAATCATGACAAACTAACACAAAATGAAGATTTCATTATAACTTGACATTCTGAGTTCATTTCATGAAACCTGCGCTTCACCTATAAGAGTTCGACGTAACATTATAGGAAAACGTGTTTTCGTGAAGAAATCATGACAAACTATCACAAAATGAAGATTTCATTATAACTTGACATTCTGAGTTCATTTCATGAAACCTGCGCTTCCCCTATAAGAGTTCGACCTACCATTATAGGAAAACGTGTTTTCGTGAAGAAATCATGACAAACTAACACAAAATGAAGATTTCATTATAACTTGACATTCTGAGTTGTTTTCATGAAACCTGCGCTTCCCCTACAAGAGTTCAACCTACCATTATAGGAAAACGTGTTTTCGTGAAGAAATCATGACAAACTAACACAAAATGAAGATTTCATTATAACTTGACATTCTGAGTTGTTTTCATGAAACCTGCGCTTCCCCTACAAGAGTTCAACCTACCATTATAGGAAAACGTGTTTTCGTGAAGAAATCATGACAAACTAACACAAAATGAAGATTTCATTATAACTTGACATTCTGAGTTGTTTTCATGAAACCTGCGCTTCCCCTATAAGAGTTCAACCTACCATTATAGGAAAACGTGTTTTCGTGAAGAAATCATGACAAATTAACACAAAATGAAGATTTCATTATAACTTGACATTCTGAGTTGTTTTCATAAAACCTGCGCTTCCCCTACAAGAGTTCAACCTACCATTATAGGAAAACGTGTTTTCGTGAAGAAATCATGACAAACTAACACAAAATGAAGATTTCATTATAACTTGACATTCTGAGTTGTTTTCATGAAACCTGCGCTTCCCCTACAAGAGTTCAACCTACCATTATAGGAAAACGTGTTTTCGTGAAGAAATCATGACAAACTAACACAAAATGAAGATTTCATTATAACTTGACATTCTGAGTTGTTTTCATGAAACCTGCGCTTCCCCTATAAGAGTTCAACCTACCATTATAGGAAAACGTGTTTTCGTGAAGAAATCATGACAAACTAACACAAAATGAAGATTTCATTATAACTTGACATTCTGAGTTGTTTTCATGAAACCTGCGCTTCCCCTACAAGAGTTCAACCTACCATTATAGGAAAACGTGTTTTCGTGAAGAAATCATGACAAACTAACACAAAATGAAGATTTCATTATAACTTGACATTCTGAGTTCATTTCATGGAACCTGCGCTTCCCCTATAAGAGTTCGCCCTACCATTATAGGAAAACGTGTTTTCGTGAAGAAATCATGACAAACTAACACAAAATGAAGATTTCATTATAACTTGACATTCTGAGTTGTTTTCATGAATCCTGCGCTTCCCCTACAAGAGTTCAACCTACCATTATAGGAAAACGTGTTTTCGTGAAGAAATCATGACAAACTTACACAAAATGAAGATTTCATTATAACTTGACATTCTGAGTTGTTTTCATGAAACCTGCGCTTCCCCTACAAGAGTTCGACCTACTGTTACGCCCCGCTGTTGTTCGCTCCGCCCCTCCACCAGGACCACTCGGCTCGGCCCTTGCTCCGCCTCCCCGTCTGGACCCCGCCCACCTTTCCCCGCAAGCCGGCCGTCACTTCCGTCCGGCGGAAGTGAAAAGCCGGACAGAAAGTACCCTCGAGAGCTCTGCTCATATTTTTGGATTGTGTTTGGTTTACTATTTGATTGATTATTGTGTATGACGGTTTTTGGTTTCTCGGATTACGATTTCTCGCTTTGCCCTTCTCTGTACTTCCGCCCTGGTTTTGTTTGCTTTCTGGTTTTCGATCTTTCGCCCGGTTTTTGGTTTACGACTTCGCGCGCCCCTCGGACTTTATGCTTTGGCTTGTATGTGTGTTTGTGTATGTATCTGGTGCGTAGGGAGTGGTTGCCGTTTTGTTTTGTTATACTTTGTGTCCACTGATTTGGATAGGGAGTTAGGTATAGGTTTTGTTGTTTCTGTGTTCTTTGGTAGTTCAGTTAGACTTGGGTTTCGTTCGGTAGTTGGGGTTTTGTTTATTGTTTTGGCCTTTATCACTCCTGAAGCTCTTGCACCAGGTTTGCTGTTCTGTGTCTGTCTTGCGTGAATAAAATATTAAAAAAACTATAAAAATATCCCCTTTGTCCACGTGTGTTCCCTTGTACACCACACCCTGTGTTCCCCTTTCCCCATTCCCTTCCTCTGTTACACCCTAACCCCTAGACAGGGTCGTAACAGAATTGGGGGCTCGTCCGGGATATTCCTGTCTGGGATATCTTCGTTCCTCTGTGTTGTCCTTCTGTGTACTTTCGGTTTTGCTTGGCGGATTGATTGTAGTGGGAATAGTTGGTGTACTTGGGGTTGTATGATGGCTACCTTTGACTTGCTTGAGTTTACCCTGAACCCCACGAAGGAGCGCTTTGAAACTTGCAGGAAAGCTGAGCTAGTAGCCATTGCGGGGTTTTTCAACGTTAGGATTCCGATCTGTGCGTCGAAGCAGGAAATTAAGCAGGTCCTGCACGACGAATTAGTCATGCAAGGTATTCTGCCCGAGCCAGGTGAACTTTCGGGTGTTGCACCTTGCCCACACCGGTCTCCTGCGTCGGCGGAAGCAGAAGGCCCGGTGCCAGGGGTTCGCATGGATCCCGGAAGTCCCGGCTCGTCTAAGGAGGAGATTCTCCTCACAATTCGACTCCGAGAAACCGAATTGGAGATTAAGAAGCAGGACTGCCAAGCCCAAATCTTATGAATTAGGGCTTTGGAGTTGGAGGCAGAACGGGATGCTAACATACAAAGGGCGAGGGCAGGTCCAAAACCGCCTGTTCCTCACCCTCGTAAGGTAAGCTCGCCCCTTGATGCCGACCGCTCCACCGCTCGTGCCGGTGTAGGCTCACTGGACGAGAGTGTGCGTCCTAATGCTCCATCTCCCCCGGTTTCTACTCGACCTCCTGAGAGGGAACCTATTGGCTTTGATGTAAGCCGACACATTGGACTTGTGCCCATTTTTAGGGAAAATGAGGTAGACGCTTACTTCCCCATCTTCGAACGCATTGCGACCACCTTGAATTGGCCCCGGCATCTTTGGTCCTTACTGCTGCAATGCAAACTCGTGGGGAAGGCTCAAGAGGTCTGTTCAGCCCTTGGTCTGGAGCAAAGTCTCGACTATGACATTGTGAAGGCTACAGTGTTGAGAGCATACGAACTAGTGCCTGAAGCCTATCGGCAGAATTTCAGAAAACTATGTAAATCCGCTACGCAAACCCACGGGGAATTCGCTCGAGAAAAGGCAACACTGCTAGATAAATGGTGTACTGCCAGCGGTGTGACTGACTTTAGTCAGCTTAAGGAACTTATGTTATTGGAAGAGTTCAAGAATTGTGTACCCGATCGTGTAGTCGTTTACTTAAACGAACAGAAAGTTACGACTCTTGTTGAAGCTGCCACCTTGGCAGATGAGTTTGTACTGACGCACCGTACTGTGTTTGTTCCTACCCCTATGCCTCGTAAACTCCACCCTAGATCGGTGTCGACTCCTGAAACGGCTGTTTCTACCTCACGCGTAGAAACCAGGGAATGTTTCTATTGCCATGAAGTTGGTCATCTGATATCTGTTTGTCCTGCGCTTCGGCGCAAGAATACCCGTTCGGCTGTTAGGAAGGTAAATGTTGCTGATTGTGTTATTGATGTCTCGCCGCCAGCCCACTCTGTTGAACCTGCCTTCCAACCATTTGTGTTTTCTGGTTTTGTTTCGTTCGATGATGCCGATGTACATACCCCTGTAACCATTTTGCGGGACACTGGAGCTGCTCAGTCCTTTATACTGGATAATGTGTTGCCCTTTACTGACTCGACATACACTGGTTGTGATGTTCTTGTGCAAGGTATAGAGTTAGGAACTGTGAGAGTGCCTCTGCACCAAGTGTATCTGAAAACCGATGATTTCTGTGGTGTTGTTAAAGTGGCTGTTCGACCTCGTCTCCCTGTTTCGGGTGTTACGTTCATTTTGGGGAACGACATAGCGGGAGGAAAGGTAGTTCCACTACCCGAGGTAGCGTCAGAGCCAGGGTGCTGCTCCGACAATTTGGATGTTGACTATCCTGCTGTATTCCCCACCTGTGTTCTCACTCGGTCCCAGGCTCGAAAATTTGCAGACATTGAGCTAGCTGAGACCTTTATGGCTGATCAGGAGATCACCATTTTGCCCCCGTGCTCTGGTCCAGAACCTGAACTAGAAGAACTTATTCCACCCCAAGTCACTGATAGCATGTGTACACGGGGAGAGTTAATCTCCGCTCAGGAAGCTGACCCCTCCCTGAAGGAGTGCTTTGATTCGGCCGTAGAGAAAGCAGATTTAGCAGACCACGCAGTAGCTTACTTCTTGGATCATAGTGTGCTAATGAGGAAGTGGACACCTCCTCAGTCTCCCAAGGAATGGGCTACGGTATTTCAGGTGGTTGTTCCATGTCCCGTCAGACCTCAAGTATTAGCCTTAGGTCACGATCATCCGTGCTCAGGTCACCTTGGAATTAGGAAGACGCTCGCCCGCATAACCAAGTGCTTCTATTGGCCAGGAATAAATTCAGACATAAAAAGATACTGTCGTTCGTGCCATGCCTGCCAAATAGTCGGAAAGCCGAACCAAATTATTCCCCCCGCTCCCCTGCGCCCAGTCCCAGCGATTGGGGAACCCTTCGAACATGTCTTTATTGATTGTGTGGGTCCATTACCCAAAACTCATTCAGGGAATAGTTATCTCTTTACCCTAATGTGTGCCACCACCCGTTATCCCGAAGCAATACCAATGCGGAGCTTAAAAACAAAAGGGGTGGTGAAAGCGCTAATAAAATTTTGTACCACATTTGGTTTACCGAGATATGTACAGTCCGACCAAGGGTCAAACTTTACTTCCCGGTTGTTTTCGCAGGTATTACGGGAATTGAAAATTAGACATCAGGTCTCCAGTGCTTATCACCCGGAGTCCCAGGGTGCCCTCGAGCGTTTTCACCAAACGTTTAAGACAATGTTGCGAACTTACTGTTCAGAGGCAGGAAAAGATTGGGATGAGGGAGTACCTTTGCTTTTATTCGCAATTCGGGATACAGTACAGGAATCCACTGGATTCAGTCCAGCTGAGCTTGTTTTTGGGCATACGCTACGTGGTCCCTTGAAGGTACTGCAAGAGCAGTGGTTGTCCCCGAATCCACCTCCTCAGACTAGGAATGTGTTAGGCTATGTTAAGTCTCTGCGTGAGCGCCTTGGTACAGTCAGGGACTTGGCCAAGCGCTCGTTAGGTTCGTCACAGGAGGTGATGAAAACTCGTTTCGATAAAACAGCTAGAGAACGGTCGTTCCAAGAGGGAGATCGCGTGTTAGTCCTTTTGCCCTTGCCTGGCTCGTCTCTTCAAGCCCGGTTTTCAGGTCCTTATAGTATACAGGAAAAAGTAAGTCCCACAAATTATATCATTGAGACCCCAAACCGCAAGCGGAAAACTCGCCTGTGTCATATAAATATGCTAAAACCTTACGTTGATCGTGCTGACCCCGTTCCTTCGTCCACTTCTGTTTTGCTCCCCTCTGCTGTGGTTACTGTGCCGGTGCGCGAGTACTCGCCCGAACTCGATGAGCTGCACCTCGGGAGAAATTGTTTGCCATGCGCTCGCCTACCAAATTCAGAAGCCCTTAAAGTCCTCGAGAAAAGGCTTGCTCACTTACCCAGAGCCGCCCAATCGGATATCCAGGCCCTAGTGCGCAAGTTTCCGTCGCTATTCTCCGACACCCCTTCGCAGACCCCTGTGTTAGAACATGACATTGATGTTGGAGATCATATCCCCATTAAACAGCACCCCTATCGCGTTAGTCCTCATAAGCGGGAGCTATTAAAGAAGGAGACTGATTACCTGCTGGAAACGGGTCTTGCCGTTCCTAGTTCCAGTCCCTGGAGTTCACCCTGTTTGCTTGTCCCAAAACCCGATGGTACGTCTCGTTTCTGCACCGACTATAGGAAAGTCAACGCGGTAACCAAACCCGACGCCTTTCCGCTTCCTAGAATGGAAGATTGTGTGGACCGCATTGGGTCCGCTCGGTTCGTAACCAAGCTCGACCTCCTGAAAGGATATTGGCAGGTACCGTTAACCCCTCGTGCTTCAGAGATCTCCGCCTTCGCTACCCCAGACACCTTCCTACAATACACGGTTATGTCCTTCGGATTACGTAATGCCCCAGCCACATTTCAGCGACTAATGAATATAGTACTCGGCGGTGTTAGACATTGTGAAGCTTACTTAGATGATGTGGTTGTCTACTCTGACTCGTGGGATCACCATATGACGGTGTTGGACCTAGTTTTTACTAGAATAAAGGAGGCTTCGTTAGTGTTAAACCTGGAGAAAAGTGAATTCGGACAGGGCACTGTCACTTACTTGGGTAAACTGGTGGGACACGGAACAGTCAAGCCTGTGGACGCCAAAGTCCAAGCTATTACGTCGTTCCCCATACCAAAGACAAAGAAAGACCTTCGACGCTTCCTGGGGATGGCGGGTTATTACCGCTGTTTCTGCCGAAATTTTTCGGATGTTGTTTCACCCCTAACCAATTTACTCCGTAAGGATGCCCAAGTGATTTGGTCTGCTGAATGCCAATCTGCTTTCGACTCGGTAAAATCTCTGCTTACTAGTTCCCCCGTGTTAGCTGCCCCTGACTTTGGAAAGCCTTTTAAATTGGAGGTAGACGCCAGCGGTACTGGAGCCGGCGCTGTCCTTCTCCAAGAGGACGCCGCGGGTTTAGATCATCCAGTCTCCTATTGATCAAAGAAATTCGTTAAGCACCAGTTGGGATACAGCACGATAGAGAAGGAAGCCCTCGCGATGTTACTCGCTTTGCAGCACTTCGAAGTGTACGTAGGTGATAGTCCCCAGCCTGTGACCGTTTTTACTGATCACAACCCACTTGTGTTTTTAAACAAAATGTGTAATTCCAACCAACGACTAATGCGCTGGTCCCTCATTGTACAAGCGTTCAACTTACGGATTGTCCATAAGAAAGGCGCCAGTAACTTGGTGGCTGACGCCCTCTCACGTATGTGACCTTTTTTGTATAGACTGAGGTAATATACTGTGTGTTACTACCTGCTTGTAATTTTGTACTTAACTGGGATTGTGGAACCTATGAGGTTCACACTTGTGGGGGGGGGTGTTACGCCCCGCTGTTGTTCGCTCCGCCCCTCTACCAGGACCACTCGGCTCGGCCCTTGCTCCGCCTCCCCGTCTGGACCCCGCCCACCTTTCCCCGCAAGCCGGCCGTCACTTCCGTCCGGCGGAAGTGAAAAGCCGGACAGAAAGTACCCTCGAGAGCTCTGCTCATATTTTTGGATTGTGTTTGGTTTACTATTTGATTGATTATTGTGTATGACGGTTTTTGGTTTCTCGGATTACGATTTCTCGCTTTGCCCTTCTCTGTACTTCCGCCCTGGTTTTGTTTGCTTTCTGGTTTTCGATCTTTCGCCCGGTTTTTGGTTTACGACTTTGCGCGCCCCTCGGACTTTACGCTTTGGCTTGTATGTGTGTTTGTGTATGTATCTGGTGCGTAGGGAGTGGTTGCCGTTTTGTTTTGTTATACTTTGTGTCCACTGATTTGGATAGGGAGTTAGGTATAGGTTTTGTTGTTTCTGTGTTCTTTGGTAGTTCAGTTAGACTTGGGTTTCGTTCGGTAGTTGGGGTTTTGTTTATTGTTTTGGCCTTTATCACTCCTGAAGCTCTTGCACCAGGTTTGCTGTTCTGTGTCTGTCTTGCGTGAATAAAATATAAAAAAACTATAAAAATATCCCCTTTGTCCACGTGTGTTCCCTTGTACACCACACCCTGTGTTCCCCTTTCCCCATTCCCTTCCTCTGTTACACCCTAACCCCTAGACAGGGTTGTAACACCTACCATTATAGGAAAACGTGTTTTCGTGAAGAAATCATGACAAACTAACACAAAATGAAGATTTCATTATAACTTGACATTCTGAGTGGTTTTCATGAAACCTGCGCTTCCCCTACAAGAGTTCAACCTACCATTATAGGAAAACGTGTTTTCGTGAAGAAATCATGACAAACTAACACAAAATGAAGATTTCATTATAACTTGACATTCTGAGTTGTTTTCATGAAACCTGCGCTTCCCCTACAAGAGTTCAACCTACCATTATAGGAAAACATGTTTTCGTGAAGAAATCATGACAAACTAACACAAAATGAAGATTTCATTATAACTTGACATTCTGAGTTGTTTTCATGAAACCTGCGCTTCCCCTACAAGAGTTCAACCTACCATTATAGGAAAACGTGTTTTCGTGAAGAAATCATGACAAACTAACACAAAATGAAGATTTCATTATAACTTGACATTCTGAGTTGTTTTCATGAAACCTGCGCTTCCCCTACAAGAGTTCAACCTACCATTATAGGAAAACGTGTTTTCGTGAAGAAATCATGACAAACTAACACAAAATGAAGATTTCATTATAACTTGACATTCTGAGTGGTTTTCATGAAACCTGCGCTTCCCCTACAAGAGTTCAACCTACCATTATAGGAAAACGTGTTTTCGTGAAGAAATCATGACAAACTAACACAAAATGAAGATTTCATTATAACTTGACATTCTGAGTTGTTTTCATGAAACCTGCGCTTCCCCTACAAGAGTTCAACCTACCATTATAGGAAAACGTGTTTTCGTGAAGAAATCATGACAAACTAACACAAAATGAAGATTTCATTATAACTTGACATTCTGAGTTGTTTTCATGAAACCTGCGCTTCCCCTACAAGAGTTCGACCTACCATTATAGGAAAACGTGTTTTCGTGAAGAAATCATGACAAACTAACACAAAATGAAGATTTCATTATAACTTGACATTCTGAGTTGTTTTTATGAAACCTGCGCTTCCCCTACAAGAGTTCGACCTACCATTATAGGAAAACGTGTTTTCGTGAAGAAATCATGACAAACTAACACAAAATGAAGATTTCATTATAACTTGACATTCTGAGTTGTTTTCATGAAACCTGCTCTTCCCCTACAAGAGTTCAACCTACCATTATAGTAAAACGTGTTTTCGTGAAGAAATCATGACAAACTAACACAAAATGAAGATTTCATTATAACTTGACATTCTGAGTTGTTTTCATGAAACCTGCGCTTCCCCTACAAGAGTTCAACCTACCATTATAGGAAAACGTGTTTTCGTGAAGAAATCATGACAAACTAACACAAAATGAAGATTTCATTATAACTTGACATTCTGAGTTGTTTTCATGAAACCTGCGCTTCCCCTACAAGAGTTCGACCTACCATTATAGGAAAACGTGTTTTCGTGAAGAAATCATGACAAACTAACACAAAATGAAGATTTCATTATAACTTGACATTCTGAGTTATGAACTTGTTTTCGTGAAGAAATCATGACAAACTAACACAAAATGAAGATTTCATTATAACTTGACATTCTGAGTTGTTATCATGAAACCTGCGCTTCCCCTACAAGAGTTCAACCTACCATTATAGGAAAACGTGTTTTCGTGAAGAAATCATGACAAACTAACACAAAATGAAGATTTCATTATAACTTGACATTCTGAGTTGTTTTCATGAAACCTGCGCTTCCCCTATAAGAGTTCAACCTACCATTATAGGAAAACGTGTTTTCGTGAAGAAATCATGACAAACTAACACAAAATGAAGATTTCATTATAACTTGACATTCTGAGTTGTTTTCATGAAACCTGCGCTTCCCCTACAAGAGTTCAACCTACCATTATAGGAAAACGTGTTTTCGTGAAGAAATCATGACAAACTAACACAAAATGAAGATTTCATTATAACTTGACATTCTGAGTTCATTTCATGGAACCTGCGCTTCCCCTATAAGAGTTCGCCCTACCATTATAGGAAAACGTGTTTTCGTGAAGAAATCATGACAAACTAACACAAAATGAAGATTTCATTATAACTTGACATTCTGAGTTGTTTTCATGAAACCTGCGCTTCCCCTATAAGAGTTCAACCTACCATTATAGGAAAACGTGTTTTCGTGAAGAAATCATGACAAACTAACACAAAATGAAGATTTCATTATAACTTGACATTCTGAGTTGTTTTCATGAAACCTGCGCTTCCCCTACAAGAGTTCAACCTACCATTATAGGAAAACGTGTTTTCGTGAAGAAATCATGACAAACTAACACAAAATGAAGATTTCATTATAACTTGACATTCTGAGTTGTTTTCATGAAACCTGCGCTTCCCCTACAAGAGTTCGACCTACCATTATAGGAAAACGTGTTTTCGTGAAGAAATCATGACAAACTAACACAAAATGAAGATTTCATTATAACTTGACATTCTGAGTTGTTTTCATGAAACCTGTGCTTCCCCTACAAGAGTTCGACCTACCATTATAGGAAAACGTGTTTTCGTGAAGAAATCATGACAAACTAACACAAAATGAAGATTTCATTATAACTTGACATTCTGAGTTCATTTCATGAAACCTGCGCTTCCCCTATAAGAGTTCGACCTACCATTATAGGAAAACGTCTTTTCGTGAAGAAATCATGACAAACTAACACAAAATGAAGATTTCATTATAACTTGACATTCTGAGTTCATTTCATGAAACCTGCGCTTCACCTATAAGAGTTCGACGTAACATTATAGGAAAACGTGTTTTCGTGAAGAAATCATGACAAACTATCACAAAATGAAGATTTCATTATAACTTGACATTCTGAGTTCATTTCATGAAACCTGCGCTTCCCCTATAAGAGTTCGACCTAACATTATAGGAAAACGTGTTTTCGTGAAGAAATCATGACAAACTAACACAAAATGAAGATTTCATTATAACTTGACATTCTGAGTTCATTTCATGAAACCTGCGCTTCCCCTATAAGAGTTCGACCTACCATTATAGGAAAACGTGTTTTCGTGAAGAAATCATGACAAACTAACACAAAATGAAGATTTCATTATAACTTGACATTCTGAGTTGTTTTCATGAAACCTGCGCTTCCCCTACAAGAGTTCAACCTACCATTATAGGAAAACGTGTTTTCGTTAAGAAATCATGACAAACTAACACAAAATGAAGATTTCATTATAACTTGACATTCTGAGTTGTTTTCATGAAACCTGCGCTTCCCCTATAAGAGTTCAACCTACCATTATAGGAAAACGTGTTTTCGTGAAGAAATCATGACAAACTAACACAAAATGAAGATTTCATTATAACTTGACATTCTGAGTTGTTTTCATGAAACCTGCGCTTCCCCTACAAGAGTTCAACCTACCATTATAGGAAAACGTGTTTTCGTGAAGAAATCATGACAAACTAACACAAAATGAAGATTTCATTATAACTTGACATTCTGAGTTGTTTTCATGAAACCTGCGCTTCCCCTACAAGAGTTCAACCTACCATTATAGGAAAACGTGTTTTCGTGAAGAAATCATGACAAACTAACACAAAATGAAGATTTCATTATAACTTGACATTCTGAGTTGTTTTCATGAAACCTGCGCTTCCCCTACAAGAGTTCAACCTACCATTATAGGAAAACGTGTTTTCGTGAAGAAATCATGACAAACTAACACAAAATGAAGATTTCATTATAACTTGACATTCTGAGTTGTTTTCATGAAACCTGCGCTTCCCCTATAAGAGTTCAACCTACCATTATAGGAAAACGTGTTTTCGTGAAGAAATCATGACAAACTAACACAAAATGAAGATTTCATTATAACTTGACATTCTGAGTTGTTTTCATGAAACCTGCGCTTCCCCTATAAGAGTTCGACCTACCATTATAGGAAAACGTGTTTTCGTGAAGAAATCATGACAAACTAACACAAAATGAAGATTTCATTATAACTTGACATTCTGAGTTGTTTTCATGAAACATGCGCTTCCCCTACAAGAGTTCAACCTACCATTATAGGAAAACGTGTTTTCGTGAAGAAATCATGACAAACTAACACATAATTAAGATTTCATTATAACTTGACATTCTGAGTTGTTTTCATGAAACCTGCGCTTCCCCTACAAGAGTTCAACCTACCATTATAGGAAAACGTGTTTTCGTGAAGAAATCATGACAAACTAACACAAAATGAAGATTTCATTATAACTTGACATTCTGAGTTGTTTTCATGAAACCTGCGCTTCCCCTATAAGAGTTCAACCTACCATTATAGGAAAACGTGTTTTCGTGAAGAAATCATGACAAACTAACACAAAATGAAGATTTCATTATAACTTGACATTCTGAGTTGTTTTCATGAAACCTGCGCTTCCCCTACAAGAGTTCAACCTACCATTATAGGAAAACGTGTTTTCGTGAAGAAATCATGACAAACTAACACAAAATGAAGATTTCATTATAACTTGACATTCTGAGTTCATTTCATGGAACCTGCGCTTCCCCTATAAGAGTTCGCCCTACCATTATAGGAAAACGTGTTTTCGTGAAGAAATCATGACAAACTAACACAAAATGAAGATTTCATTATAACTTGACATTCTGAGTTGTTTTCATGAAACCTGCGCTTCCCCTATAAGAGTTCAACCTACCATTATAGGAAAACGTGTTTTCGTGAAGAAATCATGACAAACTAACACAAAATGAAGATTTCATTATAACTTGACATTCTGAGTTGTTTTCATGAAACCTGCGCTTCCCCTACAAGAGTTCAACCTACCATTATAGGAAAACGTGTTTTCGTGAAGAAATCATGACAAACTAACACAAAATGAAGATTTCATTATAACTTGACATTCTGAGTTGTTTTCATGAAACCTGCGCTTCCCCTACAAGAGTTCGACCTACCATTATAGGAAAACGTGTTTTCGTGAAGAAATCATGACAAACTAACACAAAATGAAGATTTCATTATAACTTGACATTCTGAGTTGTTTTCATGAAACCTGCGCTTCCCCTACAAGAGTTCGACCTACCATTATAGGAAAACGTGTTTTCGTGAAGAAATCATGACAAACTAACACAAAATGAAGATTTCATTATAACTTGACATTCTGAGTTCATTTCATGAAACCTGCGCTTCCCCTATAAGAGTTCGACCTACCATTATAGGAAAACGTCTTTTCGTGAAGAAATCATGACAAACTAACACAAAATGAAGATTTCATTATAACTTGACATTCTGAGTTCATTTCATGAAACCTGCGCTTCACCTATAAGAGTTCGACGTAACATTATAGGAAAACGTGTTTTCGTGAAGAAATCATGACAAACTATCACAAAATGAAGATTTCATTATAACTTGACATTCTGAGTTCATTTCATGAAACCTGCGCTTCCCCTATAAGAGTTCGACCTAACATTATAGGAAAACGTGTTTTCGTGAAGAAATCATGACAAACTAACACAAAATGAAGATTTCATTATAACTTGACATTCTGAGTTCATTTCATGAAACCTGCGCTTCCCCTATAAGAGTTCGACCTACCATTATAGGAAAACGTGTTTTCGTGAAGAAATCATGACAAACTAACACAAAATGAAGATTTCATTATAACTTGACATTCTGAGTTGTTTTCATGAAACCTGCGCTTCCCCTACAAGAGTTCAACCTACCATTATAGGAAAACGTGTTTTCGTTAAGAAATCATGACAAACTAACACAAAATGAAGATTTCATTATAACTTGACATTCTGAGTTGTTTTCATGAAACCTGCGCTTCCCCTATAAGAGTTCAACCTACCATTATAGGAAAACGTGTTTTCGTGAAGAAATCATGACAAACTAACACAAAATGAAGATTTCATTATAACTTGACATTCTGAGTTGTTTTCATGAAACCTGCGCTTCCCCTACAAGAGTTCAACCTACCATTATAGGAAAACGTGTTTTCGTGAAGAAATCATGACAAACTAACACAAAATGAAGATTTCATTATAACTTGACATTCTGAGTTGTTTTCATGAAACCTGCGCTTCCCCTACAAGAGTTCAACCTACCATTATAGGAAAACGTGTTTTCGTGAAGAAATCATGACAAACTAACACAAAATGAAGATTTCATTATAACTTGACATTCTGAGTTGTTTTCATGAAACCTGCGCTTCCCCTACAAGAGTTCAACCTACCATTATAGGAAAACGTGTTTTCGTGAAGAAATCATGACAAACTAACACAAAATGAAGATTTCATTATAACTTGACATTCTGAGTTGTTTTCATGAAACCTGCGCTTCCCCTATAAGAGTTCAACCTACCATTATAGGAAAACGTGTTTTCGTGAAGAAATCATGACAAACTAACACAAAATGAAGATTTCATTATAACTTGACATTCTGAGTTGTTTTCATGAAACCTGCGCTTCCCCTATAAGAGTTCGACCTACCATTATAGGAAAACGTGTTTTCGTGAAGAAATCATGACAAACTAACACAAAATGAAGATTTCATTATAACTTGACATTCTGAGTTGTTTTCATGAAACATGCGCTTCCCCTACAAGAGTTCAACCTACCATTATAGGAAAACGTGTTTTCGTGAAGAAATCATGACAAACTAACACATAATTAAGATTTCATTATAACTTGACATTCTGAGTTGTTTTCATGAAACCTGCGCTTCCCCTACAAGAGTTCAACCTACCATTATAGGAAAACGTGTTTTCGTGAAGAATTCATGACAAACTAACACAAAATGAAGATTTCATTATAACTTGACATTCTGAGTTGTTTTCATGAAACCTGCGCTTCCCCTATAATAGTTCAACCTACCATTATAGGAAAACGTGTTTTCGTGAAGAAATCATGACAAAGTAACACAAAATGAAGATTTCATTATAACTTGACATTCTGAGTTGTTTTCATGAAACCTGCGCTTCCCCTACAAGAGTTCGACCTACCATTATAGGAAAACGTGTTTTCGTGAAGAAATCATGACAAACTAACACAAAATGAAGATTTCATTATAACTTGACATTCTGAGTTGTTTTCATGAAACCTGCGCTTCCCCTACAAGAGTTCGACCTACCATTATAGGAAAACGTGTTTTCGTGAAGAAATCATGACAAACTAACACAAAATTAAGATTTCATTATAACTTGACATTCTGAGTTGTTTTCATGAAACCTGCGCTTCCCCTACAAGAGTTCGACCTACCATTATAGGAAAACGTGTTTTCGTGAAGAAATCATGACAAACTAACACAAAATGAAGATTTCATTATAACTTGACATTCTGAGTTATGAACGTGTTTTCGTGAAGAAATCATGACAAACTAACACAAAATGAAGATTTCATTATAACTTGACATTCTGAGTCGTTTTCATGAAACCTGCGCTTCCCCTATAAGAGTTCAACCTACCATTATAGGAAAACGTGTTTTCGTGAAGAAATCATGACAAACTAACACAAAATGAAGATTTCATTATAACTTGACATTCTGAGTTCATTTCATGAAACCAGCGCTTCCCCTATAAGAGTTCGACCTACCATTATAGGAAAACGTGTTTTCGTGAAGAAATCATGACAAACTAACACAAAATGAAGATTTCATTATAACTTGACATTCTGAGTTCATTTCATGAAACCTGCGCTTCCCCTATAAGAGTTCGACCTAACATTATCGGAAAACGTGTTTTCGTGAAGAAATCATGACAAACTATCACAAAATGAAGATTTCATTATAACTTGACATTCTGAGTTCATTTCATGAAACCTGCGCTTCCCCTATAAGAGTTCGACCTACCATTATAGGAAAACGTGTTTTCGTGAAGAAATGACAAACTAACACAAAATGAAGATTTCATTATAACTTGACATTCTGAGTTCATTTCATGAAACCTGCGCTTCCCCTATAAGAGTTCGACCTAACATTATAGGAAAACGTGTTTTCGTGAAGAAATCATGACAAACTAACACAAAATGAAGATTTCATTATAACTTGACATTCTGAGTTCATTTCATGAAACCTGCGCTTCCCCTATAAGAGTTCGACCTAACATTATAGGAAAACGTGTTTTCGTGAAGAAATCATGACAAACTAACACAAAATGAAGATTTCATTATAACTTGACATTCTGAGTTCATTTCATGAAACCTGCGCTTCCCCTATAAGAGTTCGACCTAACATTATAGGAAAACGTGTTTTCGTGAAGAAATCATGACAAACTAACACAAAATGAAGATTTCATTATAACTTGACATTCTGAGTTCATTTCATGAAACCTGCGCTTCCCCTACAAGAGTTCAACCTACCATTATAGGAAAACGTGTTTTCGTGAAGAATTCATGACAAACTAACACAAAATGAAGATTTCATTATAACTTGACATTCTGAGTTGTTTTCATGAAACCTGCGCTTCCCCTATAATAGTTCAACCTATCCATTATAGGAAAACGTGTTTTCGTGAAGAAATCATGACAAAGTAACACAAAATGAAGATTTCATTATAAATTGACATTCTGAGTTGTTTTCATGAAACCTGCGCTTCCCCTACAAGAGTTCGACCTACCATTATAGGAAAACGTGTTTTCGTGAAGAAATCATGACAAACTAACACAAAATGAAGATTTCATTATAACTTGACATTCTGAGTTGTTTTCATGAAACCTGCGCTTCCCCTACAAGAGTTCGACCTACCATTATAGGAAAACGTGTTTTCGTGAAGAAATCATGACAAACTAACACAAAATTAAGATTTCATTATAACTTGACATTCTGAGTTGTTTTCATGAAACCTGCGCTTCCCCTACAAGAGTTCGACCTACCATTATAGGAAAACGTGTTTTCGTGAAGAAATCATGACAAACTAACACAAAATGAAGATTTCATTATAACTTGACATTCTGAGTTATGAACGTGTTTTCGTGAAGAAATCATGACAAACTAACACAAAATGAAGATTTCATTATAACTTGACATTCTGAGTCGTTTTCATGAAACCTGCGCTTCCCCTATAAGAGTTCAACCTACCATTATAGGAAAACGTGTTTTCGTGAAGAAATCATGACAAACTAACACAAAATGAAGATTTCATTATAACTTGACATTCTGAGTTCATTTCATGAAACCAGCGCTTCCCCTATAAGAGTTCGACCTACCATTATAGGAAAACGTGTTTTCGTGAAGAAATCATGACAAACTAACACAAAATGAAGATTTCATTATAACTTGACATTCTGAGTTCATTTCATGAAACCTGCGCTTCCCCTATAAGAGTTCGACCTAACATTATCGGAAAACGTGTTTTCGTGAAGAAATCATGACAAACTATCACAAAATGAAGATTTCATTATAACTTGACATTCTGAGTTCATTTCATGAAACCTGCGCTTCCCCTATAAGAGTTCGACCTACCATTATAGGAAAACGTGTTTTCGTGAAGAAATGACAAACTAACACAAAATGAAGATTTCATTATAACTTGACATTCTGAGTTCATTTCATGAAACCTGCGCTTCCCCTATAAGAGTTCGACCTAACATTATAGGAAAACGTGTTTTCGTGAAGAAATCATGACAAACTAACACAAAATGAAGATTTCATTATAACTTGACATTCTGAGTTCATTTCATGAAACCTGCGCTTCCCCTATAAGAGTTCGACCTAACATTATAGGAAAACGTGTTTTCGTGAAGAAATCATGACAAACTAACACAAAATGAAGATTTCATTATAACTTGACATTCTGAGTTCATTTCATGAAACCTGCGCTTCCCCTATAAGAGTTCGACCTAACATTATAGGAAAACGTGTTTTCGTGAAGAAATCATGACAAACTAACACAAAATGAAGATTTCATTATAACTTGACATTCTGAGTTCATTTCATGAAACCTGCGCTTCCCCTATAAGAGTTCGACCTAACATTATAGGAAAACGTGTTTTCGTGAAGAAATCATGACAAACTAACACAAAATGAAGATTTCATTATAACTTGACATTCTGAGTTGTTTTCATGAAACCTGCGCTTCCCCTACAAGAGTTCAACCTACCATTATAGGAAAACGTGTTTTCGTGAAGAAATCATGACAAACTAACACAAAATGAAGATTTCATTATAACTTGACATTCTGAGTTGTTTTCATGAAACCTGCGCTTCCCCTACAAGAGTTCGACCTACCATTATAGGAAAACGTGTTTTCGTGAAGAATTCATGACAAACTAACACAAAATGAAGATTTCATTATAACTTGACATTCTGAGTTGTTTTCATGAAACCTGCGCTTCCCCTATAATAGTTCAACCTACCATTATAGGAAAACGTGTTTTCGTGAAGAAATCATGACAAACTAACACAAAATGAAGATTTCATTATAACTTGACATTCTGAGTTGTTTTCATGAAACCTGCGCTTCCCCTACAAGAGTTCGACCTACCATTATAGGAAAACGTGTTTTCGTGAAGAAATCATGACAAACTAACACAAAATGAAGATTTCATTATAACTTTACATTCTGAGTTCATTTCATGAAACCTGCGCTTCCCCTATAAGAGTTCGACCTAACATTATAGGAAAACGTGTTTTCGTGAAGAAATCATGACAAACTAACACAAAATGAAGATTTCATTATAACTTGACATTCTGAGTTCATTTCATGAAACCTGCGCTTCCCCTATAAGAGTTCGACCTAACATTATAGGAAAACGTGTTTTCGTGAAGAAATCATGACAAACTAACACAAAATGAAGATTTCATTATAACTTGACATTCTGAGTTCATTTCATGAAACCTGCGCTTCCCCTATAAGAGTTCGACCTAACATTATAGGAAAACGTGTTTTCGTGAAGAAATCATGACAAACTAACACAAAATGAAGATTTCATTATAACTTGACATTCTGAGTTCATTTCATGAAACCTGCGCTTCCCCTATAAGAGTTCGACCTAACATTATAGGAAAACGTGTTTTCGTGAAGAAATCATGACAAACTAACACAAAATGAAGATTTCATTATAACTTGACATTCTGAGTTCATTTCATGAAACCTGCGCTTCCCCTATAAGAGTTCGACCTAACATTATAGGAAAACGTGTTTTCGTGAAGAAATCATGACAAACTAACACAAAATGAAGATTTCATTATAACTTGACATTCTGAGTTCATTTCATGAAACCTGCGCTTCCCCTATAAGAGTTCGACCTAACATTATAGGAAAACGTGTTTTCGTGAAGAAATCATGACAAACTAACACAAAATGAAGATTTCATTATAACTTGACATTCTGAGTTCATTTCATGAAACCTGCGCTTCCCCTATAAGAGTTCGCACTACCATTATAGGAAAACGTGTTTTCGTGAAGAAATCATGACAAACTAACACAAAATGAATATTTCATTATAACTCGACATTCTGAGTTGTTTTCATGAAACCTGCGCTTCCCCTACAAGAGTTCAACCTACCATTATAGGAAAACGTGTTTTCGTTAAGAAATCATGACAAACTAACACAAAATGAAGATTTCATTATAACTTGACATTCTGAGTTGTTTTCATGAAACCTGCGCTTCCCCTATAAGAGTTCAACCTACCATTATAGGAAAACGTGTTTTCGTGAAGAAATCATGACAAACTAACACAAAATGAAGATTTCATTATAACTTGACATTCTGAGTTGTTTTCATGAAACCTGCGCTTCCCCTACAAGAGTTCAACCTACCATTATAGGAAAACGTGTTTTCGTGAAGAAATCATGACAAACTAACACAAAATGAAGATTTCATTATAACTTGACATTCTGAGTTGTTTTCATGAAACCTGCGCTTCCCCTACAAGAGTTCAACCTACCATTATAGGAAAACGTGTTTTCGTGAAGAAATCATGACAAACTAACACAAAATGAAGATTTCATTATAATTTGACATTCTGAGTTGTTTTCATGAAACCTGCGCTTCCCCTATAAGAGTTCAACCTACCATTATAGGAAAACGTGTTTTCGTGAAGAAATCATGACAAACTAACACAAAATGAAGATTTCATTATAACTTGACATTCTGAGTTGTTTTCATGAAACCTGCGCTTCCCCTATAAGAGTTCAACCTACCATTATAGGAAAACGTGTTTTCGTGAAGAAATCATGACAAACTAACACAAAATGAAGATTTCATTATAACTTGACATTCTGAGTTGTTTTCATGAAACCTGCGCTTCCCCTACAAGAGTTCAACCTACCATTATAGGAAAACGTGTTTTCGTGAAGAAATCATGACAAACTAACACAAAATTAAGATTTCATTATAACTTGACATTCTGAGTTGTTTTCATGAAACCTGCGCTTCCCCTACAAGAGTTCAACCTACCATTATAGGAAAACGTGTTTTCGTGAAGAAATCATGACAAACTAACACAAAATGAAGATTTCATTATAACTTGACATTCTGAGTTGTTTTCATGAAACCTGCGCTTCCCCTACAAGAGTTCGACCTACCATTATAGGAAAACGTGTTTTCGTGAAGAAATCATGACAAACTAACACAAAATGAAGATTTCATTATAACTTGACATTCTGAGTTGTTTTCATGAAACCTGCGCTTCCCCTACAAGAGTTCGACCTACCATTATAGGAAAACGTGTTTTCGTGAAGAAATCATGACAAACTAACACAAAATGAAGATTTCATTATAACTTGACATTCTGAGTTGTTTTCATGAAACCTGCACTTCCCCTATAAGAGTTCAACCTACCATTATAGGAAAACGTGTTTTCGTGAAGAAATCATGACAAACTAACACAAAATGAAGATTTCATTATAACTTGACATTCCGAGTTGTTTTCATGAAACCTGCGCTTCCACTACAAGAGTTCAACCTACCATTATAGGAAAACGTGTTTTCGTGAAGAAATCATGACAAACTAACACAAAATGAAGATTTCATTATAACTTGACATTCTGAGTTGTTTTCATGAAACCTGCGCTTCCCCTACAAGAGTTCAACCTACCATTATAGGAAAACGTGTTTTCGTGAAGAAATCATGACAAACTAACACAAAATGAAGATTTCATTATAACTTGACATTCTGAGTTGTTTTCATGAAACCTGCGCTTCCCCTACAAGAGTTCAACCTACCATTATAGGAAAACGTGTTTTCGTGAAGAAATCATGACAAACTAACACAAAATTAAGATTTCATTATAACTTGACATTCTGAGTTGTTTTCATGAAACCTGCGCTTCCCCTACAAGAGTTCAACCTACCATTATAGGAAAACGTGTTTTCGTGAAGAATTCATGACAAACTAACACAAAATGAAGATTTCATTATAACTTGACATTCTGAGTTGTTTTCATGAAACCTGCGCTTCCCCTGTAATAGTTCAACCTACCATTATAGGAAAACGTCTTTTCGTGAAGAAATCATGACAAACTAACACAAAATGAAGATTTCATTATAACTTGACATTCTGAGTTCATTTCATGAAACCTGCGCTTCACCTATAAGAGTTCGACGTAACATTATAGGAAAACGTGTTTTCGTGAAGAAATCATGACAAACTATCACAAAATGAAGATTTCATTATAACTTGACATTCTGAGTTCATTTCATGAAACCTGCGCTTCCCCTATAAGAGTTCGACGTAACATTATAGGAAAACGTGTTTTCGTGAAGAAATCATGACAAACTAACACAAAATGAAGATTTCATTATAACTTGACATTCTGAGTTCATTTCATGAAACCTGCGCTTCCCCTATAAGAGTTCGCCCTACCATTATAGGAAAACGTGTTTTCGTGAAGAAATCATGACAAACTAACACAAAATGAAGATTTTATTATAACTTGACATTCTGAGTTCATTTCATGAAACCTGCGCTTCCCCTATAATAGTTCAACCTACCATTATAGGAAAACGTGTTTTCGTGAAGAAATCATGACAAACTAACACAAAATGAAGATTTCATTATAACTTGACATTCTGAGTTGTTTTCATGAAACCTGCGCTTCCCCTACAAGAGTTCGACCTACCATTATAGGAAAACGTGTTTTCGTGAAGAAATCATGACAAACTAACACAAAATGAAGATTTCATTATAACTTGACATTCTGAGTTGTTTTCATGAACCCTGCGCTTCCCCTACAAGAGTTCGACCTACCATTATAGGAAAACGTGTTTTCGTGAAGAAATCATGACAAACTAACACAAAATGAAGATTTCATTATAACTTGACATTCTGAGTTGTTTTCATGAAACCTGCGCTTCCCCTATAAGAGATCAACCTACCATTATAGGAAAACGTGTTTTCGTGAAGAAATCATGACAAACTAACACAAAATGAAGATTTCATTATAACTTGACATTCTGAGTTCATTTCATGAAACCAGCGCTTCCCCTATAAGAGTTCGACCTACCATTATAGGAAAACGTGTTTTCGTGAAGAAATCATGACAAACTAACACAAAATGAAGATTTCATTATAACTTGACATTCTGAGTTCATTTCATGAAACCTGCGCTTCCCCTATAAGAGTTCGCCCTACCATTATAGGAAAACGTGTTTTCGTGAAGAAATCATGACAAACTAACACAAAATGAAGATTTTATTATAACTTGACATTCTGAGTTCATTTCATGAAACCTGCGCTTCCCCTATAATAGTTCAACCTACCATTATAGGAAAACGTGTTTTCGTGAAGAAATCATGACAAACTAACACAAAATGAAGATTTCATTATAACTTGACATTCTGAGTTGTTTTCATGAAACCTGCGCTTCCCCTACAAGAGTTCGACCTACCATTATAGGAAAACGTGTTTTCGTGAAGAAATCATGACAAACTAACACAAAATGAAGATTTCATTATAACTTGACATTCTGAGTTGTTTTCATGAACCCTGCGCTTCCCCTACAAGAGTTCGACCTACCATTATAGGAAAACGTGTTTTCGTGAAGAAATCATGACAAACTAACACAAAATGAAGATTTCATTATAACTTGACATTCTGAGTTGTTTTCATGAAACCTGCGCTTCCCCTACAAGAGTTCAACCTACCATTATAGGAAAACGTGTTTTCGTGAAGAAATCATGACAAACTAACACAAAATGAAGATTTCATTATAACTTGACATTCTGAGTTGTTTTCATGAAACCTGCGCTTCCCCTACAAGAGTTCGACCTACCATTATAGGAAAACGTGTTTTCGTGAAGAAATCATGACAAACTAACACAAAATGAAGATTTCATTATAACTTGACATTCTGAGTTGTTTTCATGAACCCTGCGCTTCCCCTACAAGAGTTCGACCTACCATTATAGGAAAACGTGTTTTCGTGAAGAAATCATGACAAACTAACACAAAATGAAGATTTCATTATAACTTGACATTCTGAGTTGTTTTCATGAAACCTGCGCTTCCCCTATAAGAGTTCAACCTACCATTATAGGAAAACGTGTTTTCGTGAAGAAATCATGACAAACTAACACAAAATGAAGATTTCATTATAACTTGACATTCTGAGTTCATTTCATGAAACCAGCGCTTCCCCTATAAGAGTTCGACCTACCATTATAGGAAAACGTGTTTTCGTGAAGAAATCATGACAAACTAACACAAAATGAAGATTTCATTATAACTTGACATTCTGAGTTCATTTCATGAAACCTGCGCTTCCCCTATAAGAGTTCGCCCTACCATTATAGGAAAACGTGTTTTCGTGAAGAAATCATGACAAACTAACACAAAATGAAGATTTTATTATAACTTGACATTCTGAGTTCATTTCATGAAACCTGCGCTTCCCCTATAATAGTTCAACCTACCATTATAGGAAAACGTGTTTTCGTGAAGAAATCATGACAAACTAACACAAAATGAAGATTTCATTATAACTTGACATTCTGAGTTGTTTTCATGAAACCTGCGCTTCCCCTACAAGAGTTCGACCTACCATTATAGGAAAACGTGTTTTCGTGAAGAAATCATGACAAACTAACACAAAATGAAGATTTCATTATAACTTGACATTCTGAGTTGTTTTCATGAACCCTGCGCTTCCCCTACAAGAGTTCGACCTACCATTATAGGAAAACGTGTTTTCGTGAAGAAATCATGACAAACTAACACAAAATGAAGATTTCATTATAACTTGACATTCTGAGTTGTTTTCATGAAACCTGCGCTTCCCCTACAAGAGTTCAACCTACCATTATAGGAAAACGTGTTTTCGTGAAGAAATCATGACAAACTAACACAAAATGAAGATTTCATTATAACTTGACATTCTGAGTTGTTTTCATGAAACCTGCGCTTCCCCTACAAGAGTTCAACCTACCATTATAGGAAAACGTGTTTTCGTGAAGAAATCATGACAAACTAACACAAAATGAAGATTTCATTATAACTTGACATTCTGAGTTGTTTTCATGAAACCTGCGCTTCCCCTATAATAGTTCAACCTACCATTATAGGAAAACGTGTTTTCGTGAAGAAATCATGACAAACTAACACAAAATGAAGATTTCATTATAACTTGACATTCTGAGTTGTTTTCATGAAACCTGCGCTTCCCCTACAAGAGTTCAACCTACCATTATAGGAAAACGTGTTTTCGTGAAGAATTCATGACAAACTAACACAAAATGAAGATTTCATTATAACTTGACATTCTGAGTTGTTTTCATGAAACCTGCGCTTCCCCTATAATAGTTCAACCTACCATTATAGGAAAACGTCTTTTCGTGAAGAAATCATGACAAACTAACACAAAATGAAGATTTCATTATAACTTGACATTCTGAGTTCATTTCATGAAACCTGCGCTTCACCTATAAGAGTTCGACGTAACATTATAGGAAAACGTGTTTTCGTGAAGAAATCATGACAAACTATCACAAAATGAAGATTTCATTATAACTTGACATTCTGAGTTCATTTCATGAAACCTGCGCTTCCCCTATAAGAGTTCGACGTAACATTATAGGAAAACGTGTTTTCGTGAAGAAATCATGACAAACTAACACAAAATGAAGATTTCATTATAACTTGACATTCTGAGTTCATTTCATGAAACCTGCGCTTCCCCTATAAGAGTTCGCCCTACCATTATAGGAAAACGTGTTTTCGTGAAGAAATCATGACAAACTAACACAAAATGAAGATTTTATTATAACTTGACATTCTGAGTTCATTTCATGAAACCTGCGCTTCCCCTATAATAGTTCAACCTACCATTATAGGAAAACGTGTTTTCGTGAAGAAATCATGACAAACTAACACAAAATGAAGATTTCATTATAACTTGACATTCTGAGTTGTTTTCATGAAACCTGCGCTTCCCCTACAAGAGTTCGACCTACCATTATAGGAAAACGTGTTTTCGTGAAGAAATCATGACAAACTAACACAAAATGAAGATTTCATTATAACTTGACATTCTGAGTTGTTTTCATGAACCCTGCGCTTCCCCTACAAGAGTTCGACCTACCATTATAGGAAAACGTGTTTTCGTGAAGAAATCATGACAAACTAACACAAAATGAAGATTTCATTATAACTTGACATTCTGAGTTGTTTTCATGAAACCTGCGCTTCCCCTATAAGAGTTCAACCTACCATTATAGGAAAACGTGTTTTCGTGAAGAAATCATGACAAACTAACACAAAATGAAGATTTCATTATAACTTGACATTCTGAGTTCATTTCATGAAACCAGCGCTTCCCCTATAAGAGTTCGACCTACCATTATAGGAAAACGTGTTTTCGTGAAGAAATCATGACAAACTAACACAAAATGAAGATTTCATTATAACTTGACATTCTGAGTTCATTTCATGAAACCTGCGCTTCCCCTATAAGAGTTCGCCCTACCATTATAGGAAAACGTGTTTTCGTGAAGAAATCATGACAAACTAACACAAAATGAAGATTTTATTATAACTTGACATTCTGAGTTCATTTCATGAAACCTGCGCTTCCCCTATAATAGTTCAACCTACCATTATAGGAAAACGTGTTTTCGTGAAGAAATCATGACAAACTAACACAAAATGAAGATTTCATTATAACTTGACATTCTGAGTTGTTTTCATGAAACCTGCGCTTCCCCTACAAGAGTTCGACCTACCATTATAGGAAAACGTGTTTTCGTGAAGAAATCATGACAAACTAACACAAAATGAAGATTTCATTATAACTTGACATTCTGAGTTGTTTTCATGAACCCTGCGCTTCCCCTACAAGAGTTCGACCTACCATTATAGGAAAACGTGTTTTCGTGAAGAAATCATGACAAACTAACACAAAATGAAGATTTCATTATAACTTGACATTCTGAGTTGTTTTCATGAAACCTGCGCTTCCCCTACAAGAGTTCAACCTACCATTATAGGAAAACGTGTTTTCGTGAAGAAATCATGACAAACTAACACAAAATGAAGATTTCATTATAACTTGACATTCTGAGTTGTTTTCATGAAACCTGCGCTTCCCCTATAATAGTTCAACCTACCATTATAGGAAAATGTGTTTTCGTGAAGAAATCATGACAAACTAACACAAAATGAAGATTTCATTATAACTTGACATTCTGAGTTGTTTTCATGAAACCTGCGCTTCCCCTACAAGAGTTCAACCTACCATTATAGGAAAACGTGTTTTCGTGAAGAAATCATGACAAACTAACACAAAATGAAGATTTCATTATAACTTGACATTCTGAGTTCATTTCATGAAACCTGCGCTTCACCTATAAGAGTTCGACGTAACATTATAGGAAAACGTGTTTTCGTGAAGAAATCATGACAAACTATCACAAAATGAAGATTTCATTATAACTTGACATTCTGAGTTCATTTCATGAAACCTGCGCTTCCCCTATAAGAGTTCGACGTAACATTATAGGAAAACGTGTTTTCGTGAAGAAATCATGACAAACTAACACAAAATGAAGATTTCATTATAACTTGACATTCTGAGTTCATTTCATGAAACCTGCGCTTCCCCTATAAGAGTTCGCCCTACCATTATAGGAAAACGTGTTTTCGTGAAGAAATCATGACAAACTAACACAAAATGAAGATTTTATTATAACTTGACATTCTGAGTTCATTTCATGAAACCTGCGCTTCCCCTATAATAGTTCAACCTACCATTATAGGAAAACGTGTTTTCGTGAAGAAATCATGACAAACTAACACAAAATGAAGATTTCATTATAACTTGACATTCTGAGTTGTTTTCATGAAACCTGCGCTTCCCCTACAAGAGTTCGACCTACCATTATAGGAAAACGTGTTTTCGTGAAGAAATCATGACAAACTAACACAAAATGAAGATTTCATTATAACTTGACATTCTGAGTTGTTTTCATGAACCCTGCGCTTCCCCTACAAGAGTTCGACCTACCATTATAGGAAAACGTGTTTTCGTGAAGAAATCATGACAAACTAACACAAAATGAAGATTTCATTATAACTTGACATTCTGAGTTGTTTTCATGAAACCTGCGCTTCCCCTATAAGAGTTCAACCTACCATTATAGGAAAACGTGTTTTCGTGAAGAAATCATGACAAACTAACACAAAATGAAGATTTCATTATAACTTGACATTCTGAGTTCATTTCATGAAACCAGCGCTTCCCCTATAAGAGTTCGACCTACCATTTTAGGAAAACGTGTTTTCGTGAAGAAATCATGACAAACTAACACAAAATGAAGATTTCATTATAACTTGACATTCTGAGTTCATTTCATGAAACCTGCGCTTCCCCTATAAGAGTTCGCCCTACCATTATAGGAAAACGTGTTTTCGTGAAGAAATCATGACAAACTAACACAAAATGAAGATTTTATTATAACTTGACATTCTGAGTTCATTTCATGAAACCTGCGCTTCCCCTATAATAGTTCAACCTACCATTATAGGAAAACGTGTTTTCGTGAAGAAATCATGACAAACTAACACAAAATGAAGATTTCATTATAACTTGACATTCTGAGTTGTTTTCATGAAACCTGCGCTTCCCCTACAAGAGTTCGACCTACCATTATAGGAAAACGTGTTTTCGTGAAGAAATCATGACAAACTAACACAAAATGAAGATTTCATTATAACTTGACATTCTGAGTTGTTTTCATGAACCCTGCGCTTCCCCTACAAGAGTTCGACCTACCATTATAGGAAAACGTGTTTTCGTGAAGAAATCATGACAAACTAACACAAAATGAAGATTTCATTATAACTTGACATTCTGAGTTGTTTTCATGAAACCTGCGCTTCCCCTACAAGAGTTCAACCTACCATTATAGGAAAACGTGTTTTCGTGAAGAAATCATGACAAACTAACACAAAATGAAGATTTCATTATAACTTGACATTCTGAGTTGTTTTCATGAAACCTGCGCTTCCCCTACAAGAGTTCAACCTACCATTATAGGAAAACGTGTTTTCGTGAAGAAATCATGACAAACTAACACAAAATGAAGATTTCATTATAACTTGACATTCTGAGTTGTTTTCATGAAACCTGCGCTTCCCCTACAAGAGTTCGACCTACCATTATAGGAAAACGTGTTTTCGTGAAGAAATCATGACAAACTAACACAAAATGAAGATTTCATTATAACTTGACATTCTGAGTTGTTTTCATGAACCCTGCGCTTCCCCTACAAGAGTTCGACCTACCATTATAGGAAAACGTGTTTTCGTGAAGAAATCATGACAAACTAACACAAAATGAAGATTTCATTATAACTTGACATTCTGAGTTGTTTTCATGAAACCTGCGCTTCCCCTATAAGAGTTCAACCTACCATTATAGGAAAACGTGTTTTCGTGAAGAAATCATGACAAACTAACACAAAATGAAGATTTCATTATAACTTGACATTCTGAGTTCATTTCATGAAACCAGCGCTTCCCCTATAAGAGTTCGACCTACCATTATAGGAAAACGTGTTTTCGTGAAGAAATCATGACAAACTAACACAAAATGAAGATTTCATTATAACTTGACATTCTGAGTTCATTTCATGAAACCTGCGCTTCCCCTATAAGAGTTCGCCCTACCATTATAGGAAAACGTGTTTTCGTGAAGAAATCATGACAAACTAACACAAAATGAAGATTTTATTATAACTTGACATTCTGAGTTCATTTCATGAAACCTGCGCTTCCCCTATAATAGTTCAACCTACCATTATAGGAAAACGTGTTTTCGTGAAGAAATCATGACAAACTAACACAAAATGAAGATTTCATTATAACTTGACATTCTGAGTTGTTTTCATGAAACCTGCGCTTCCCCTACAAGAGTTCGACCTACCATTATAGGAAAACGTGTTTTCGTGAAGAAATCATGACAAACTAACACAAAATGAAGATTTCATTATAACTTGACATTCTGAGTTGTTTTCATGAACCCTGCGCTTCCCCTACAAGAGTTCGACCTACCATTATAGGAAAACGTGTTTTCGTGAAGAAATCATGACAAACTAACACAAAATGAAGATTTCATTATAACTTGACATTCTGAGTTGTTTTCATGAAACCTGCGCTTCCCCTACAAGAGTTCAACCTACCATTATAGGAAAACGTGTTTTCGTGAAGAAATCATGACAAACTAACACAAAATGAAGATTTCATTATAACTTGACATTCTGAGTTGTTTTCATGAAACCTGCGCTTCCCCTACAAGAGTTCAACCTACCATTATAGGAAAACGTGTTTTCGTGAAGAAATCATGACAAACTAACACAAAATGAAGATTTCATTATAACTTGACATTCTGAGTTGTTTTCATGAAACCTGCGCTTCCCCTACAAGAGTTCAACCTACCATTATAGGAAAACGTGTTTTCGTGAAGAAATCATGACAAACTAACACAAAATGAAGATTTCATTATAACTTGACATTCTGAGTTGTTTTCATGAAACCTGCGCTTCCCCTATAAGAGTTCAACCTACCATTATAGGAAAACGTGTTTTCGTGAAGAAATCATGACAAACTAACACAAAATGAAGATTTCATTATAACTTGACATTCTGAGTTGTTTTCATGAAACCTGCGCTTCCCCTATAATAGTTCAACCTACCATTATAGGAAAACGTGTTTTCGTGAAGAAATCATGACAAACTAACACAAAATGAAGATTTCATTATAACTTGACATTCTGAGTTGTTTTCATGAAACCTGCGCTTCCCCTACAAGAGTTCAACCTACCATTATAGGAAAACGTGTTTTCGTGAAGAAATCATGACAAACTAACACAAAATTAAGATTTCATTATAACTTGACATTCTGAGTTCATTTCATGAAACCTGCGCTTCCCCTATAAGAGTTCGACCTACCATTATAGGAAAACGTCTTTTCGTGAAGAAATCATGACAAACTAACACAAAATGAAGATTTCATTATAACTTGACATTCTGAGTTCATTTCATGAAACCTGCGCTTCACCTATAAGAGTTCGACGTAACATTATAGGAAAACGTGTTTTCGTGAAGAAATCATGACAAACTATCACAAAATGAAGATTTCATTATAACTTGACATTCTGAGTTCATTTCATGAAACCTGCGCTTCCCCTATAAGAGTTCGACCTACCATTATAGGAAAACGTGTTTTCGTGAAGAAATCATGACAAACTAACACAAAATGAAGATTTCATTATAACTTGACATTCTGAGTTGTTTTCATGAAACCTGCGCTTCCCCTACAAGAGTTCAACCTACCATTATAGGAAAACGTGTTTTCGTGAAGAAATCATGACAAACTAACACAAAATGAAGATTTCATTATAACTTGACATTCTGAGTTGTTTTCATGAAACCTGCGCTTCCCCTACAAGAGTTCAACCTACCATTATAGGAAAACGTGTTTTCGTGAAGAAATCATGACAAACTAACACAAAATGAAGATTTCATTATAACTTGACATTCTGAGTTGTTTTCATGAAACCTGCGCTTCCCCTATAAGAGTTCAACCTACCATTATAGGAAAACGTGTTTTCGTGAAGAAATCATGACAAACTAACACAAAATGAAGATTTCATTATAACTTGACATTCTGAGTTGTTTTCATGAAACCTGCGCTTCCCCTATAATAGTTCAACCTACCATTATAGGAAAACGTGTTTTCGTGAAGAAATCATGACAAACTAACACAAAATGAAGATTTCATTATAACTTGACATTCTGAGTTGTTTTCATGAAACCTGCGCTTCCCCTACAAGAGTTCAACCTACCATTATAGGAAAACGTGTTTTCGTGAAGAAATCATGACAAACTAACACAAAATTAAGATTTCATTATAACTTGACATTCTGAGTTCATTTCATGAAACCTGCGCTTCCCCTATAAGAGATCGACCTACCATTATAGGAAAACGTCTTTTCGTGAAGAAATCATGACAAACTAACACAAAATGAAGATTTCATTATAACTTGACATTCTGAGTTCATTTCATGAAACCTGCGCTTCACCTATAAGAGTTCGACGTAACATTATAGGAAAACGTGTTTTCGCGAAGAAATCATGACAAACTATCACAAAATGAAGATTTCATTATAACTTGACATTCTGAGTTCATTTCATGAAACCTGCGCTTCCCCTATAAGAGTTCGACCTACCATTATAGGAAAACGTGTTTTCGTGAAGAAATCATGACAAACTAACACAAAATGAAGATTTCATTATAACTTGACATTCTGAGTTGTTTTCATGAAACCTGCGCTTCCCCTACAAGAGTTCAACCTACCATTATAGGAAAACGTGTTTTCGTGAAGAAATCATGACAAACTAACACAAAATGAAGATTTCATTATAACTTGACATTCTGAGTTGTTTTCATGAAACCTGCGCTTCCCCTACAAGAGTTCAACCTACCATTATAGGAAAACGTGTTTTCGTGAAGAAATCATGACAAACTAACACAAAATGAAGATTTCATTATAACTTGACATTCTGAGTTGTTTTCATGAAACCTGCGCTTCCCCTATAAGAGTTCAACCTACCATTATAGGAAAACGTGTTTTCGTGAAGAAATCATGACAAATTAACACAAAATGAAGATTTCATTATAACTTGACATTCTGAGTTGTTTTCATGAAACCTGCGCTTCCCCTACAAGAGTTCAACCTACCATTATAGGAAAACGTGTTTTCGTGAAGAAATCATGACAAACTAACACAAAATGAAGATTTCATTATAACTTGACATTCTGAGTTGTTTTCATGAAACCTGCGCTTCCCCTACAAGAGTTCAACCTACCATTATAGGAAAACGTGTTTTCGTGAAGAAATCATGACAAACTAACACAAAATGAAGATTTCATTATAACTTGACATTCTGAGTTGTTTTCATGAAACCTGCGCTTCCCCTATAAGAGTTCAACCTACCATTATAGGAAAACGTGTTTTCGTGAAGAAATCATGACAAACTAACACAAAATGAAGATTTCATTATAACTTGACATTCTGAGTTGTTTTCATGAAACCTGCGCTTCCCCTACAAGAGTTCAACCTACCATTATAGGAAAACGTGTTTTCGTGAAGAAATCATGACAAACTAACACAAAATGAAGATTTCATTATAACTTGACATTCTGAGTTCATTTCATGGAACCTGCGCTTCCCCTATAAGAGTTCGCCCTACCATTATAGGAAAACGTGTTTTCGTGAAGAAATCATGACAAACTAACACAAAATGAAGATTTCATTATAACTTGACATTCTGAGTTGTTTTCATGAAACCTGCGCTTCCCCTATAAGAGTTCAACCTACCATTATAGGAAAACGTGTTTTCGTGAAGAAATCATGACAAACTAACACAAAATGAAGATTTCATTATAACTTGACATTCTGAGTTGTTTTCATGAAACCTGCGCTTCCCCTACAAGAGTTCAACCTACCATTATAGGAAAACGTGTTTTCGTGAAGAAATCATGACAAACTAACACAAAATGAAGATTTCATTATAACTTGACATTCTGAGTTGTTTTCATGAAACCTGCGCTTCCCCTACAAGAGTTCGACCTACCATTATAGGAAAACGTGTTTTCGTGAAGAAATCATGACAAACTAACACAAAATGAAGATTTCATTATAACTTGACATTCTGAGTTGTTTTCATGAAACCTGCGCTTCCCCTACAAGAGTTCGACCTACCATTATAGGAAAACGTGTTTTCGTGAAGAAATCATGACAAACTAACACAAAATTAAGATTTCATTATAACTTGACATTCTGAGTTCATTTCATGAAACCTGCGCTTCCCCTATAAGAGTTCGACCTACCATTATAGGAAAACGTCTTTTCGTGAAGAAATCATGACAAACTAACACAAAATGAAGATTTCATTATAACTTGACATTCTGAGTTCATTTCATGAAACCTGCGCTTCACCTATAAGAGTTCGACGTAACATTATAGGAAAACGTGTTTTCGTGAAGAAATCATGACAAACTATCACAAAATGAAGATTTCATTATAACTTGACATTCTGAGTTCATTTCATGAAACCTGCGCTTCCCCTATAAGAGTTCGACCTAACATTATAGGAAAACGTGTTTTCGTGAAGAAATCATGACAAACTAACACAAAATGAAGATTTCATTATAACTTGACATTCTGAGTTCATTTCATGAAACCTGCGCTTCCCCTATAAGAGTTCGACCTACCATTATAGGAAAACGTGTTTTCGTGAAGAAATCATGACAAACTAACACAAAATGAAGATTTCATTATAACTTGACATTCTGAGTTGTTTTCATGAAACCTGCGCTTCCCCTACAAGAGTTCAACCTACCATTATAGGAAAACGTGTTTTCGTTAAGAAATCATGACAAACTAACACAAAATGAAGATTTCATTATAACTTGACATTCTGAGTTGTTTTCATGAAACCTGCGCTTCCCCTATAAGAGTTCAACCTACCATTATAGGAAAACGTGTTTTCGTGAAGAAATCATGACAAACTAACACAAAATGAAGATTTCATTATAACTTGACATTCTGAGTTGTTTTCATGAAACCTGCGCTTCCCCTACAAGAGTTCAACCTACCATTATAGGAAAACGTGTTTTCGTGAAGAAATCATGACAAACTAACACAAAATGAAGATTTCATTATAACTTGACATTCTGAGTTGTTTTCATGAAACCTGCGCTTCCCCTACAAGAGTTCAACCTACCATTATAGGAAAACGTGTTTTCGTGAAGAAATCATGACAAACTAACACATAATTAAGATTTCATTATAACTTGACATTCTGAGTTGTTTTCATGAAACCTGCGCTTCCCCTACAAGAGTTCAACCTACCATTATAGGAAAACGTGTTTTCGTGAAGAATTCATGACAAACTAACACAAAATGAAGATTTCATTATAACTTGACATTCTGAGTTGTTTTCATGAAACCTGCGCTTCCCCTATAATAGTTCAACCTACCATTATAGGAAAACGTGTTTTCGTGAAGAAATCATGACAAAGTAACACAAAATGAAGATTTCATTATAACTTGACATTCTGAGTTGTTTTCATGAAACCTGCGCTTCCCCTACAAGAGTTCGACCTACCATTATAGGAAAACGTGTTTTCGTGAAGAAATCATGACAAACTAACACAAAATGAAGATTTCATTATAACTTGACATTCTGAGTTGTTTTCATGAAACCTGCGCTTCCCCTACAAGAGTTCGACCTACCATTATAGGAAAACGTGTTTTCGTGAAGAAATCATGACAAACTAACACAAAATTAAGATTTCATTATAACTTGACATTCTGAGTTGTTTTCATGAAACCTGCGCTTCCCCTATAATAGTTCAACCTACCATTATAGGAAAACGTGTTTTCGTGAAGAAATCATGACAAACTAACACAAAATGAAGATTTCATTATAACTTGACATTCTGAGTTGTTTTCATGAAACCTGCGCTTCCCCTACAAGAGTTCGACCTACCATTATAGGAAAACGTGTTTTCGTGAAGAAATCATGACAAACTAACACAAAATGAAGATTTCATTATAACTTGACATTCTGAGTTATGAACGTGTTTTCGTGAAGAAATCATGACAAACTAACACAAAATGAAGATTTCATTATAACTTGACATTCTGAGTTGTTTTCATGAAACCTGCGCTTCCCCTACAAGAGTTCAACCTACCATTATAGGAAAACGTGTTTTCGTGAAGAAATCATGACAAACTAACACAAAATGAAGATTTCATTATAACTTGACATTCTGAGTTGTTTTCATGAAACCTGCGCTTCCCCTACAAGAGTTCAACCTACCATTATAGGAAAACGTGTTTTCGTGAAGAAATCATGACAAACTAACACAAAATGAAGATTTCATTATAACTTGACATTCTGAGTTCATTTCATGGAACCTGCGCTTCCCCTATAAGAGTTCGCCCTACCATTATAGGAAAACGTGTTTTCGTGAAGAAATCATGACAAACTAACACAAAATGAAGATTTCATTATAACTTGACATTCTGAGTTGTTTTCATGAAACCTGCGCTTCCCCTATAAGAGTTCAACCTACCATTATAGGAAAACGTGTTTTCGTGAAGAAATCATGACAAACTAACACAAAATGAAGATTTCATTATAACTTGACATTCTGAGTTGTTTTCATGAAACCTGCGCTTCCCCTACAAGAGTTCAACCTACCATTATAGGAAAACGTGTTTTCGTGAAGAAATCATGACAAACTAACACAAAATGAAGATTTCATTATAACTTGACATTCTGAGTTGTTTTCATGAAACCTGCGCTTCCCCTACAAGAGTTCGACCTACCATTATAGGAAAACGTGTTTTCGTGAAGAAATCATGACAAACTAACACAAAATGAAGATTTCATTATAACTTGACATTCTGAGTTGTTTTCATGAAACCTGCGCTTCCCCTACAAGAGTTCGACCTACCATTATAGGAAAACGTGTTTTCGTGAAGAAATCATGACAAACTAACACAAAATTAAGATTTCATTATAACTTGACATTCTGAGTTGTTTTCATGAAACCTGCGCTTCCCCTATAAGAGTTCGACCTACCATTATAGGAAAACGTCTTTTCGTGAAGAAATCATGACAAACTAACACAAAATGAAGATTTCATTATAACTTGACATTCTGAGTTATGAACGTGTTTTCGTGAAGAAATCATGACAAACTAACACAAAATGAAGATTTCATTATAACTTGACATTCTGAGTTGTTTTCATGAAACCTGCGCTTCCCCTACAAGAGTTCAACCTACCATTATAGGAAAACGTGTTTTCGTGAAGAAATCATGACAAACTAACACAAAATGAAGATTTCATTATAACTTGACATTCTGAGTTGTTTTCATGAAACCTGCGCTTCCCCTACAAGAGTTCAACCTACCATTATAGGAAAACGTGTTTTCGTGAAGAAATCATGACAAACTAACACAAAATGAAGATTTCATTATAACTTGACATTCTGAGTTCATTTCATGGAACCTGCGCTTCCCGTATAAGAGTTCGCCCTACCATTATAGGAAAACGTGTTTTCGTGAAGAAATCATGACAAACTAACACAAAATGAAGATTTCATTATAACTTGACATTCTGAGTTGTTTTCATGAAACCTGCGCTTCCCCTATAAGAGTTCAACCTACCATTATAGGAAAACGTGTTTTCGTGAAGAAATCATGACAAACTAACACAAAATGAAGATTTCATTATAACTTGACATTCTGAGTTGTTTTCATGAAACCTGCGCTTCCCCTACAAGAGTTCAACCTACCATTATAGGAAAACGTGTTTTCGTGAAGAAATCATGACAAACTAACACAAAATGAAGATTTCATTATAACTTGACATTCTGAGTTGTTTTCATGAAACCTGCGCTTCCCCTACAAGAGTTCGACCTACCATTATAGGAAAACGTGTTTTCGTGAAGAAATCATGACAAACTAACACAAAATGAAGATTTCATTATAACTTGACATTCTGAGTTGTTTTCATGAAACCTGCGCTTCCCCTACAAGAGTTCGACCTACCATTATAGGAAAACGTGTTTTCGTGAAGAAATCATGACAAACTAACACAAAATTAAGATTTCATTATAACTTGACATTCTGAGTTCATTTCATGAAACCTGCGCTTCCCCTATAAGAGTTCGACCTACCATTATAGGAAAACGTGTTTTCGTGAAGAAATCATGACAAACTAACACAAAATGAAGATTTCATTATAACTTGACATTCTGAGTTGTTTTCATGAAACCTGCGCTTCCCCTACAAGAGTTCGACCTACCATTATAGGAAAACGTGTTTTCGTGAAGAAATCATGACAAACTAACACAAAATTAAGATTTCATTATAACTTGACATTCTGAGTTCATTTCATGAAACCTGCGCTTCCCCTATAAGAGTTCGACCTACCATTATAGGAAAACGTCTTTTCGTGAAGAAATCATGACAAACTAACACAAAATGAAGATTTCATTATAACTTGACATTCTGAGTTCATTTCATGAAACCTGCGCTTCACCTATAAGAGTTCGACGTAACATTATAGGAAAACGTGTTTTCGTGAAGAAATCATGACAAACTATCACAAAATGAAGATTTCATTATAACTTGACATTCTGAGTTCATTTCATGAAACCTGCGCTTCCCCTATAAGAGTTCGACCTAACATTATAGGAAAACGTGTTTTCGTGAAGAAATCATGACAAACTAACACAAAATGAAGATTTCATTATAACTTGACATTCTGAGTTCATTTCTTGAAACCTGCGCTTCCCCTATAAGAGTTCGACCTACCATTATAGGAAAACGTGTTTTCGTGAAGAAATCATGACAAACTAACACAAAATGAAGATTTCATTATAACTTGACATTCTGAGTTGTTTTCATGAAACCTGCGCTTCCCCTACAAGAGTTCAACCTACCATTATAGGAAAACGTGTTTTCGTTAAGAAATCATGACAAACTAACACAAAATGAAGATTTCATTATAACTTGACATTCTGAGTTGTTTTCATGAAACCTGCGCTTCCCCTATAAGAGTTCAACCTACCATTATAGGAAAACGTGTTTTCGTGAAGAAATCATGACAAACTAACACAAAATGAAGATTTCATTATAACTTGACATTCTGAGTTGTTTTCATGAAACCTGCGCTTCCCCTACAAGAGTTCAACCTACCATTATAGGAAAACGTGTTTTCGTGAAGAAATCATGACAAACTAACACAAAATGAAGATTTCATTATAACTTGACATTCTGAGTTGTTTTCATGAAACCTGCGCTTCCCCTACAAGAGTTCAACCTACCATTATAGGAAAACGTGTTTTCGTGAAGAAATCATGACAAACTAACACAAAATGAAGATTTCATTATAACTTGACATTCTGAGTTGTTTTCATGAAACCTGCGCTTCCCCTACAAGAGTTCAACCTACCATTATAGGAAAACGTGTTTTCGTGAAGAAATCATGACAAACTAACACAAAATGAAGATTTCATTATAACTTGACATTCTGAGTTGTTTTCATGAAACCTGCGCTTCCCCTATAAGAGTTCAACCTACCATTATAGGAAAACGTGTTTTCGTGAAGAAATCATGACAAACTAACACAAAATGAAGATTTCATTATAACTTGACATTCTGAGTTGTTTTCATGAAACCTGCGCTTCCCCTATAAGAGTTCAACCTACCATTATAGGAAAACGTGTTTTCGTGAAGAAATCATGACAAACTAACACAAAATGAAGATTTCATTATAACTTGACATTCTGAGTTGTTTTCATGAAACCTGCGCTTCCCCTACAAGAGTTCGACCTACCATTATAGGAAAACGTGTTTTCGTGAAGAAATCATGACAAACTAACACAAAATTAAGATTTCATTATAACTTGACATTCTGAGTTGTTTTCATGAAACCTGCGCTTCCCCTACAAGAGTTCGACCTACCATTATAGGAAAACGTGTTTTCGTGAAGAAATCATGACAAACTAACACAAAATGAAGATTTCATTATAACTTGACATTCTGAGTTGTTTTCATGAAACCTGCGCTTCCCCTATAAGAGTTCAACCTACCATTATAGAAAAACGTGTTTTCGTGAAGAAATCATGACAAACTAACACAAAATGAAGATTTCATTATAACTTGACATTCTGAGTTGTTTTCATGAAACCTGCGCTTCCCCTACAAGAGTTCAACCTACCATTATAGGAAAACGTGTTTTCGTGAAGAAATCATGACAAACTAACACAAAATGAAGATTTCATTATAACTTGACATTCTGAGTTGTTTTCATGAAACCTGCGCTTCCCCTACAAGAGTTCGACCTACCATTATAGGAAAACGTGTTTTCGTGAAGAAATCATGACAAACTAACACAAAATGAAGATTTCATTATAACTTGACATTCTGAGTTGTTTTCATGAAACCTGCGCTTCCCCTACAAGAGTTCGACCTACCATTATAGGAAAACGTGTTTTCGTGAAGAAATCATGACAAACTAACACAAAATGAAGATTTCATTATAACTTGACATTCTGAGTTCATTTCATGAAACCTGCGCTTCCCCTATAAGAGTTCGACCTACCATTATAGGAAAACGTGTTTTCGTGAAGAAATCATGACAAACTAACACAAAATGAAGATTTCATTATAACTTGACATTCTGAGTTGTTTTCATGAAACCTGCGCTTCCCCTACAAGAGTTCGACCTACCATTATAGGAAAACGTGTTTTCGTGAAGAAATCATGACAAACTAACACAAAATTAAGATTTCATTATAACTTGACATTCTGAGTTCATTTCATGAAACCTGCGCTTCCCCTATAAGAGTTCGACCTACCATTATAGGAAAACGTCTTTTCGTGAAGAAATCATGACAAACTAACACAAAATGAAGATTTCATTATAACTTGACATTCTGAGTTCATTTCATGAAACCTGCGCTTCACCTATAAGAGTTCGACGTAACATTATAGGAAAACGTGTTTTCGTGAAGAAATCATGACAAACTATCACAAAATGAAGATTTCATTATAACTTGACATTCTGAGTTCATTTCATGAAACCTGCGCTTCCCCTATAAGAGTTCGACCTAACATTATAGGAAAACGTGTTTTCGTGAAGAAATCATGACAAACTAACACAAAATGAAGATTTCATTATAACTTGACATTCTGAGTTCATTTCATGAAACCTGCGCTTCCCCTATAAGAGTTCGACCTACCATTATAGGAAAACGTGTTTTCGTGAAGAAATCATGACAAACTAACACAAAATGAAGATTTCATTATAACTTGACATTCTGAGTTGTTTTCATGAAACCTGCGCTTCCCCTACAAGAGTTCAACCTACCATTATAGGAAAACGTGTTTTCGTTAAGAAATCATGACAAACTAACACAAAATGAAGATTTCATTATAACTTGACATTCTGAGTTGTTTTCATGAAACCTGCGCTTCCCCTATAAGAGTTCAACCTACCATTATAGGAAAACGTGTTTTCGTGAAGAAATCATGACAAACTAACACAAAATGAAGATTTCATTATAACTTGACATTCTGAGTTGTTTTCATGAAACCTGCGCTTCCCCTACAAGAGTTCAACCTACCATTATAGGAAAACGTGTTTTCGTGAAGAAATCATGACAAACTAACACAAAATGAAGATTTCATTATAACTTGACATTCTGAGTTGTTTTCATGAAACCTGCGCTTCCCCTACAAGAGTTCAACCTACCATTATAGGAAAACGTGTTTTCGTGAAGAAATCATGACAAACTAACACAAAATGAAGATTTCATTATAACTTGACATTCTGAGTTGTTTTCATGAAACCTGCGCTTCCCCTACAAGAGTTCAACCTACCATTATAGGAAAACGTGTTTTCGTGAAGAAATCATGACAAACTAACACAAAATGAAGATTTCATTATAACTTGACATTCTGAGTTGTTTTCATGAAACCTGCGCTTCCCCTATAAGAGTTCAACCTACCATTATAGGAAAACGTGTTTTCGTGAAGAAATCATGACAAACTAACACAAAATGAAGATTTCATTATAACTTGACATTCTGAGTTGTTTTCATGAAACCTGCGCTTCCCCTATAAGAGTACAACCTACCATTATAGGAAAACGTGTTTTCGTGAAGAAATCATGACAAACTAACACAAAATGAAGATTTCATTATAACTTGACATTCTGAGTTGTTTTCATGAAACCTGCGCTTCCCCTACAAGAGTTCGACCTACCATTATAGGAAAACGTGTTTTCGTGAAGAAATCATGACAAACTAACACAAAATTAAGATTTCATTATAACTTGACATTCTGAGTTGTTTTCATGAAACCTGCGCTTCCCCTACAAGAGTTCGACCTACCATTATAGGAAAACGTGTTTTCGTGAAGAAATCATGACAAACTAACACAAAATGAAGATTTCATTATAACTTGACATTCTGAGTTATGAACGTGTTTTCGTGAAGAAATCATGACAAACTAACACAAAATGAAGATTTCATTATAACTTGACATTCTGAGTCGTTTTCATGAAACCTGCGCTTCCCCTATAAGAGTTCAACCTACCATTATAGGAAAACGTGTTTTCGTGAAGAAATCATGACAAACTAACACAAAATGAAGATTTCATTATAACTTGACATTCTGAGTTCATTTCATGAAACCAGCGCTTCCCCTATAAGAGTTCGACCTACCATTATAGGAAAACGTGTTTTCGTGAAGAAATCATGACAAACTAACACAAAATGAAGATTTCATTATACCTTGACATTCTGAGTTCATTTCATGAAACCTGCGCTTCCCCTATAAGAGTTCGACCTAACATTATCGGAAAACGTGTTTTCGTGAAGAAATCATGACAAACTATCACAAAATGAAGATTTCATTATAACTTGACATTCTGAGTTCATTTCATGAAACCTGCGCTTCCCCTATAAGAGTTCGACCTACCATTATAGGAAAACGTGTTTTCGTGAAGAAATGACAAACTAACACAAAATGAAGATTTCATTATAACTTGACATTCTGAGTTCATTTCATGAAACCTGCGCTTCCCCTATAAGAGTTCGACCTAACATTATAGGAAAACGTGTTTTCGTGAAGAAATCATGACAAACTAACACAAAATGAAGATTTCATTATAACTTGACATTCTGAGTTGTTTTCATGAAACCTGCGCTTCCCCTATAAGAGTTCAACCTACCATTATATTAAAACGTGTTTTCGTGAAGAAATCATGACAAACTAACACAAAATGAAGATTTCATTATAACTTGACATTCTGAGTTGTTTTCATGAAACCTGCGCTTCCCCTACAAGAGTTCAACCTACCATTATAGGAAAACGTGTTTTCGTGAAGAAATCATGACAAACTAACACAAAATGAAGATTTCATTATAACTTGACATTCTGAGTTGTTTTCATGAAACCTGCGCTTCCCCTACAAGAGTTCAACCTACCATTATAGGAAAACGTGTTTTCGTGAAGAAATCATGACAAACTAACACAAAATGAAGATTTCATTATAACTTGACATTCTGAGTTGTTTTCATGAAACCTGCGCTTCCCCTACAAGAGTTCGACCTACCATTATAGGAAAACGTGTTTTCGTGAAGAAATCATGACAAACTAACACATAATTAAGATTTCATTATAACTTGACATTCTGAGTTCATTTCATGAAACCTGCGCTTCCCCTATAAGAGTTCGACCTACCATTATAGGAAAACGTCTTTTCGTGAAGAAATCATGACAAACTAACACAAAATGAAGATTTCATTATAACTTGACATTCTGAGTTCATTTCATGAAACCTGCGCTTCACCTATAAGAGTTCGACGTAACATTATAGGAAAACGTGTTTTCGTGAAGAAATCATGACAAACTATCACAAAATGAAGATTTCATTATAACTTGACATTCTGAGTTCATTTCATGAAACCTGCGCTTCCCCTATAAGAGTTCGACCTAACATTATAGGAAAACGTGTTTTCGTGAAGAAATCATGACAAACTAACACAAAATGAAGATTTCATTATAACTTGACATTCTGAGTTCATTTCATGAAACCTGCGCTTCCCCTATAAGAGTTCGACCTACCATTATAGGAAAACGTGTTTTCGTGAAGAAATCATGACAAACTAACACAAAATGAAGATTTCATTATAACTTGACATTCTGAGTTGTTTTCATGAAACCTGCGCTTCCCCTACAAGAGTTCAACCTACCATTATAGGAAAACGTGTTTTCGTTAAGAAATCATGACAAACTAACACAAAATGAAGATTTCATTATAACTTGACATTCTGAGTTGTTTTCATGAAACCTGCGCTTCCCCTATAAGAGTTCAACCTACCATTATAGGAAAACGTGTTTTCGTGAAGAAATCATGACAAACTAACACAAAATGAAGATTTCATTATAACTTGACATTCTGAGTTGTTTTCATGAAACCTGCGCTTCCCCTACAAGAGTTCAACCTACCATTATAGGAAAACGTGTTTTCGTGAAGAAATCATGACAAACTAACACAAAATGAAGATTTCATTATAACTTGACATTCTGAGTTGTTTTCATGAAACCTGCGCTTCCCCTACAAGAGTTCAACCTACCATTATAGGAAAACGTGTTTTCGTGAAGAAATCATGACAAACTAACACAAAATGAAGATTTCATTATAACTTGACATTCTGAGTTGTTTTCATGAAACCTGCGCTTCCCCTACAAGAGTTCAACCTACCATTATAGGAAAACGTGTTTTCGTGAAGAAATCATGACAAACTAACACAAAATGAAGATTTCATTATAACTTGACATTCTGAGTTGTTTTCATGAAACCTGCACTTCCCCTACAAGAGTTCAACCTACCATTATAGGAAAACGTGTTTTCGTGAAGAAATCATGACAAACTAACACAAAATGAAGATTTCATTATTACTTGACATTCTGAGTTGTTTTCATGAAACCTGCGCTTCCCCTATAAGAGTTCAACCTACCATTATAGGAAAACGTGTTTTCGTGAAGAAATCATGACAAACTAACACAAAATGAAGATTTCATTATAACTTGACATTCTGAGTTGTTTTCATGAAACCTGCGCTTCCCCTATAAGAGTTCAACCTACCATTATAGGAAAACGTGTTTTCGTGAAGAAATCATGACAAACTAACACAAAATGAAGATTTCATTATAACTTGACATTCTGAGTTGTTTTCATGAAACCTGCGCTTCCCCTACAAGAGTTCGACCTACCATTATAGGAAAACGTGTTTTCGTGAAGAAATCATGACAAACTAACACAAAATGAAGATTTCATTATAACTTGACATTCTGAGTTGTTTTCATGAAACCTGCGCTTCCCCTACAAGAGTTCGACCTACCATTATAGGAAAACGTGTTTTCGTGAAGAAATCATGACAAACTAACACAAAATGAAGATTTCATTATAACTTGACATTCTGAGTTATGAACGTGTTTTCGTGAAGAAATCATGACAAACTAACACAAAATGAAGATTTCATTATAACTTGACATTCTGAGTCGTTTTCATGAAACCTGCGCTTCCCCTATAAGAGTTCAACCTACCATTATAGGAAAACGTGTTTTCGTGAAGAAATCATGACAAACTAACACAAAATGAAGATTTCATTATAACTTGACATTCTGAGTTCATTTCATGAAACCAGCGCTTCCCCTATAAGAGTTCGACCTACCATTATAGGAAAACGTGTTTTCGTGAAGAAATCATGACAAACTAACACAAAATGAAGATTTCATTATACCTTGACATTCTGAGTTCATTTCATGAAACCTGCGCTTCCCCTATAAGAGTTCGACCTAACATTATCGGAAAACGTGTTTTCGTGAAGAAATCATGACAAACTATCACAAAATGAAGATTTCATTATAACTTGACATTCTGAGTTCATTTCATGAAACCTGCGCTTCCCCTATAAGAGTTCGACCTACCATTATAGGAAAACGTGTTTTCGTGAAGAAATGACAAACTAACACAAAATGAAGATTTCATTATAACTTGACATTCTGAGTTCATTTCATGAAACCTGCGCTTCCCCTATAAGAGTTCGACCTAACATTATAGGAAAACGTGTTTTCGTGAAGAAATCATGACAAACTAACACAAAATGAAGATTTCATTATAACTTGACATTCTGAGTTCATTTCATGAAACCTGCGCTTCCCCTATAAGAGTTCGACCTAACATTATAGGAAAACGTGTTTTCGTGAAGAAATCATGACAAACTAACACAAAATGAAGATTTCATTATAACTTGACATTCTGAGTTCATTTCATGAAACCTGCGCTTCCCCTATAAGAGTTCGACCTAACATTATAGGAAAACGTGTTTTCGTGAAGAAATCATGACAAACTAACACAAAATGAAGATTTCATTATAACTTGACATTCTGAGTTCATTTCATGAAACCTGCGCTTCCCCTATAAGAGTTCGACCTAACATTATAGGAAAACGTGTTTTCGTGAAGAAATCATGACAAACTAACACAAAATGAAGATTTCATTATAACTTGACATTCTGAGTTCATTTCATGAAACCTGCGCTTCCCCTATAAGAGTTCGACCTAACATTATAGGAAAACGTGTTTTCGTGAAGAAATCATGACAAACTAACACAAAATGAAGATTTCATTATAACTTGACATTCTGAGTTGTTTTCATGAAACCTGCGCTTCCCCTACAAGAGTTCAACCTACCATTATAGGAAAACGTGTTTTCGTGAAGAAATCATGACAAACTAACACAAAATGAAGATTTCATTATAACTTGACATTCTGAGTTGTTTTCATGAAACCTGCGCTTCCCCTATAAGAGTTCAACCTACCATTATAGGAAAACGTCTTTTCGTGAAGAAATCATGACAAACTAACACAAAATGAAGATTTCATTATAACTTGACATTCTGAGTTGTTTTCATGAAACCTGCGCTTCCCCTACAAGAGTTCAACCTACCATTATAGGAAAACGTGTTTTCGTGAAGAAATTATGACAAACTAACACAAAATGAAGATTTCATTATAACTTGACATTCTGAGTTGTTTTCATGAAACCTGCGCTTCCCCTACAAGAGTTCAACCTACCATTAGAGGAAAACGTGTTTTCGTGAAGAAATCATGACAAACTAACACAAAATGAAGATTTCATTATAACTTGACATTCTGAGTTGTTTTCATGAAACCTGCGCTTCCCCTACAAGAGTTCGACCTACCATTATAGGAAAACGTGTTTTCGTGAAGAAATCATGACAAACTAACACAAAATGAAGATTTCATTATAACTTGACATTCTGAGTTGTTTTCATGAAACCTGCGCTTCCCCTACAAGAGTTCAACCTACCATTAGAGGAAAACGTGTTTTCGTGAAGAAATCATGACAAACTAACACAAAATGAAGATTTCATTATAACTTGACATTCTGAGTTGTTTTCATGAAACCTGCGCTTCCCCTACAAGAGTTCAACCTACCATTATAGGAAAACGTGTTTTCGTGAAGAAATCATGACAAACTAACACAAAATTAAGATTTCATTATAACTTGACATTCTGAGTTGTTTTCATGAAACCTGCGCTTCCCCTACAAGAGTTCAACCTACCATTATAGGAAAACGTGTTTTCGTGAAGAAATCATGACAAACTAACACAAAATGAAGATTTCATTATAACTTGACATTCTGAGTTGTTTTCATGAAACCTGCGCTTCCCCTACAAGAGTTCGACCTACCATTATAGGAAAACGTCTTTTCGTGAAGAAATCATGACAAACTAACACAAAATGAAGATTTCATTATAACTTGACATTCTGAGTTGTTTTCATGAAACCTGCGCTTCCCCTACAAGAGTTCAACCTACCATTATAGGAAAACGTGTTTTCGTGAAGAAATCATGACAAACTAACACAAAATGAAGATTTCATTATAACTTGACATTCTGAGTTGTTTTCATGAAACCTGCGCTTCCCCTACAAGAGTTCGACCTACCATTATAGGAAAACGTGTTTTCGTGAAGAAATCATGACAAACTAACACAAAATGAAGATTTCATTATAACTTGACATTCCGAGTTGTTTTCATGAAACCTGCGCTTCCACTACAAGAGTTCAACCTACCATTATAGGAAAACGTGTTTTCGTGAAGAAATCATGACAAACTAACACAAAATGAAGATTTTATTATAACTTGACATTCTGAGTTGTTTTCATGAAACCTGCGCTTCCCCTACAAGAGTTCAACCTACCATTATAGGAAAACGTGTTTTCGTGAAGAAATCATGACAAACTAACACAAAATGAAGATTTCATTATAACTTGACATTCTGAGTTGTTTTCATGAAACCTGCGCTTCCCCTACAAGAGTTCAACCTACCATTATAGGAAAACGTGTTTTCGTGAAGAAATCATGACAAACTAACACAAAATTAAGATTTCATTATAACTTGACATTCTGAGTTGTTTTCATGAAACCTGCGCTTCCCCTACAAGAGTTCAACCTACCATTATAGGAAAACGTGTTTTCGTGAAGAAATCATGACAAATTAACACAAAATGAAGATTTCATTATAACTTGACATTCTGAGTTCATTTCATGAAACCTGCGCTTCCCCTATAAGAGTTCGACCTAACATTATAGGAAAACGTGTTTTCGTGAAGAAATCATGACAAACTAACACAAAATGAAGATTTCATTATAACTTGACATTCTGAGTTGTTTTCATGAAACCTGCGCTTCCCCTACAAGAGTTCAACCTACCATTATAGGAAAACGTGTTTTCGTGAAGAAATCATGACAAACTAACACAAAATGAAGATTTCATTATAACTTGACATTCTGAGTTGTTTTCATGAAACCTGCGCTTCCCCTACAAGAGTTCAACCTACCATTATAGGAAAACGTGTTTTCGTGAAGAAATCATGACAAACTAACACAAAATGAAGATTTCATTATAACTTGACATTCTGAGTTGTTTTCATGAAACCTGCGCTTCCCCTATAAGAGTTCAACCTACCATTATAGGAAAACGTGTTTTCGTGAAGAAATCATGACAAACTAACACAAAATGAAGATTTCATTATAACTTGACATTCTGAGTTGTTTTCATGAAACCTGCGCTTCCCCTACAAGAGTTCAACCTACCATTATAGGAAAACGTGTTTTCGTGAAGAAATCATGACAAACTAACACAAAATGAAGATTTCATTATAACTTGACATTCTGAGTTGTTTTCATGAAACCTGCGCTTCCCCTACAAGAGTTCAACCTACCATTATAGGAAAACGTGTTTTCGTGAAGAAATCATGACAAACTAACACAAAATGAAGATTTCATTATAACTTGACATTCTGAGTTGTTTTCATGAAACCTGCGCTTCCCCTATAAGAGTTCAACCTACCATTATAGGAAAACGTCTTTTCGTGAAGAAATCATGACAAACTAACACAAAATGAAGATTTCATTATAACTTGACATTCTGAGTTGTTTTCATGAAACCTGCGCTTCCCCTACAAGAGTTCGACCTACCATTATAGGAAAACGTGTTTTCGTGAAGAAATCATGACAAACTAACACAAAATGAAGATTTCATTATAACTTGACATTCTGAGTTGTTTTCATGAAACCTGCGCTTCCCCTATAAGAGTTCAACCTACCATTATAGGAAAACGTGTTTTCGTGAAGAAATCATGACAAACTAACACAAAATGAAGATTTCATTATAACTTGACATTCCGAGTTGTTTTCATGAAACCTGCGCTTCCCCTACAAGAGTTCAACCTACCATTATAGGAAAACGTGTTTTCGTGAAGAAATCATGACAAACTAACACAAAATGAAGATTTCATTATAACTTGACATTCTGAGTTGTTTTCATGAAACCTGCGCTTCCCCTATAAGAGTTCGACCTAACATTATAGGAAAACGTGTTTTCGTGAAGAAATCATGACAAACTAACACAAAATGAAGATTTCATTATAACTTGACATTCTGAGTTGTTTTCATGAAACCTGCGCTTCCCCTATAAGAGTTCGACCTAACATTATAGGAAAACGTGTTTTCGTGAAGAAATCATGACAAACTAACACAAAATGAAGATTTCATTATAACTTGACATTCTGAGTTGTTTTCATGAAACCTGCGCTTCCCCTACAAGAGTTCAACCTACCATTATAGGAAAACGTGTTTTCGTGAAGAAATCATGACAAACTAACACAAAATGAAGATTTCATTATAACTTGACATTCTGAGTTGTTTTCATGAAACCTGCGCTTCCCCTACAAGAGTTCAACCTACCATTATAGGAAAACGTGTTTTCGTGAAGAAATCATGACAAACTAACACAAAATGAAGATTTCATTATAACTTGACATTCTGAGTTGTTTTCATGAAACCTGCGCTTCCCCTATAAGAGTTCAACCTACCATTATAGGAAAACGTCTTTTCGTGAAGAAATCATGACAAACTAACACAAAATGAAGATTTCATTATAACTTGACATTCTGAGTTGTTTTCATGAAACCTGCGCTTCCCCTACAAGAGTTCAACCTACCATTATAGGAAAACGTGTTTTCGTGAAGAAATTATGACAAACTAACACAAAATGAAGATTTCATTATAACTTGACATTCTGAGTTCATTTCATGAAACCAGCGCTTCCCCTATAAGAGTTCGACCTAACATTATAGGAAAACGTGTTTTCGTGAAGAAATCATGACAAACTAACACAAAATGAAGATTTCATTATAACTTGACATTCTGAGTTCATTTCATGAAACCTGCGCTTCCCCTATAAGAGTTCGACCTAACATTATAGGAAAACGTGTTTTCGTGAAGAAATCATGACAAACTAACACAAAATGAAAATTTCATTATAACTTGACATTCTGAGTTCATTTCATGAAACCTGCGCTTCCCCTATAAGAGTTCGACCTAACATTATAGGAAAACGTGTTTTCGTGAAGAAATCATGACAAACTAACACAAAATGAAGATTTCATTATAACTTGACATTCTGAGTTGTTTTCATGAAACCTGCGCTTCCCCTACAAGAGTTCAACCTACCATTATAGGAAAACGTGTTTTCGTGAAGAAATCATGACAAACTAACACAAAATGAAGATTTCATTATAACTTGACATTCTGAGTTGTTTTCATGAAACCTGCGCTTCCCCTACAAGTGTTCAACCTACCATTATAGGAAAACGTCTTTTCGTGAAGAAATCATGACAAACTAACACAAAATGAAGATTTCATTATAACTTGACATTCTGAGTTGTTTTCATGAAACCTGCGCTTCCCCTACAAGAGTTCAACCTACCATTATAGGAAAACGTGTTTTCGTGAAGAAATCATGACAAACTAACACAAAATGAAGATTTCATTATAACTTGACATTCTGAGTTGTTTTCATGAAACCTGCGCTTCCCCTACAAGAGTTCGACCTACCATTATAGGAAAACGTGTTTTCGTGAAGAAATCATGACAAACTAACACAAAATGAAGATTTCATTATAACTTGACATTCCGAGTTGTTTTCATGAAACCTGCGCTTCCACTACAAGAGTTCAACCTACCATTATAGGAAAACGTGTTTTCGTGAAGAAATCATGACAAACTAACACAAAATGAAGATTTTATTATAACTTGACATTCTGAGTTGTTTTCATGAAACCTGCGCTTCCCCTACAAGAGTTCAACCTACCATTATAGGAAAACGTGTTTTCGTGAAGAAATCATGACAAACTAACACAAAATTAAGATTTCATTATAACTTGACATTCTGAGTTGTTTTCATGAAACCTGCGCTTCCCCTACAAGAGTTCAACCTACCATTATAGGAAAACGTGTTTTCGTGAAGAAATCATGACAAACTAACACAAAATGAAGATTTCATTATAACTTGACATTCTGAGTTGTTTTCATGAAACCTGCGCTTCCCCTACAAGAGTTCAACCTACCATTATAGGAAAACGTGTTTTCGTGAAGAAATCATGACAAACTAACACAAAATTAAGATTTCATTATAACTTGACATTCTGAGTTGTTTTCATGAAACCTGCGCTTCCCCTACAAGAGTTCAACCTACCATTATAGGAAAACGTGTTTTCGTGAAGAAATCATGACAAATTAACACAAAATGAAGATTTCATTATAACTTGACATTCTGAGTTCATTTCATGAAACCTGCGCTTCCCCTATAAGAGTTCGACCTAACATTATAGGAAAACGTGTTTTCGTGAAGAAATCATGACAAACTAACACAAAATGAAGATTTCATTATAACTTGACATTCTGAGTTGTTTTCATGAAACCTGCGCTTCCCCTACAAGAGTTCAACCTACCATTATAGGAAAACGTGTTTTCGTGAAGAAATCATGACAAACTAACACAAAATGAAGATTTCATTATAACTTGACATTCTGAGTTGTTTTCATGAAACCTGCGCTTCCCCTACAAGAGTTCAACCTACCATTATAGGAAAACGTGTTTTCGTGAAGAAATCATGACAAACTAACACAAAATGAAGATTTCATTATAACTTGACATTCTGAGTTGTTTTCATGAAACCTGCGCTTCCCCTATAAGAGTTCAACCTACCATTATAGGAAAACGTGTTTTCGTGAAGAAATCATGACAAACTAACACAAAATGAAGATTTCATTATAACTTGACATTCTGAGTTGTTTTCATGAAACCTGCGCTTCCCCTACAAGAGTTCAACCTACCATTATAGGAAAACGTGTTTTCGTGAAGAAATCATGACAAACTAACACAAAATGAAGATTTCATTATAACTTGACATTCTGAGTTGTTTTCATGAAACCTGCGCTTCCCCTACAAGAGTTCAACCTACCATTATAGGAAAACGTGTTTTCGTGAAGAAATCATGACAAACTAACACAAAATGAAGATTTCATTATAACTTGACATTCTGAGTTGTTTTCATGAAACCTGCGCTTCCCCTATAAGAGTTCAACCTACCATTATAGGAAAACGTCTTTTCGTGAAGAAATCATGACAAACTAACACAAAATGAAGATTTCATTATAACTTGACATTCTGAGTTGTTTTCATGAAACCTGCGCTTCCCCTACAAGAGTTCGACCTACCATTATAGGAAAACGTGTTTTCGTGAAGAAATCATGACAAACTAACACAAAATGAAGATTTCATTATAACTTGACATTCTGAGTTGTTTTCATGAAACCTGCGCTTCCCCTATAAGAGTTCAACCTACCATTATAGGAAAACGTGTTTTCGTGAAGAAATCATGACAAACTAACACAAAATGAAGATTTCATTATAACTTGACATTCCGAGTTGTTTTCATGAAACCTGCGCTTCCCCTACAAGAGTTCAACCTACCATTATAGGAAAACGTGTTTTCGTGAAGAAATCATGACAAACTAACACAAAATGAAGATTTCATTATAACTTGACATTCTGAGTTGTTTTCATGAAACCTGCGCTTCCCCTATAAGAGTTCGACCTAACATTATAGGAAAACGTGTTTTCGTGAAGAAATCATGACAAACTAACACAAAATGAAGATTTCATTATAACTTGACATTCTGAGTTGTTTTCATGAAACCTGCGCTTCCCCTATAAGAGTTCGACCTAACATTATAGGAAAACGTGTTTTCGTGAAGAAATCATGACAAACTAACACAAAATGAAGATTTCATTATAACTTGACATTCTGAGTTGTTTTCATGAAACCTGCGCTTCCCCTACAAGAGTTCAACCTACCATTATAGGAAAACGTGTTTTCGTGAAGAAATCATGACAAACTAACACAAAATGAAGATTTCATTATAACTTGACATTCTGAGTTGTTTTCATGAAACCTGCGCTTCCCCTACAAGAGTTCAACCTACCATTATAGGAAAACGTGTTTTCGTGAAGAAATCATGACAAACTAACACAAAATGAAGATTTCATTATAACTTGACATTCTGAGTTGTTTTCATGAAACCTGCGCTTCCCCTACAAGAGTTCAACCTACCATTATAGGAAAACGTGTTTTCGTGAAGAAATCATGACAAACTAACACAAAATGAAGATTTCATTATAACTTGACATTCTGAGTTGTTTTCATGAAACCTGCGCTTCACCTATAAGAGTTCAACCTACCATTATAGGAAAACGTCTTTTCGTGAAGAAATCATGACAAACTAACACAAAATGAAGATTTCATTATAACTTGACATTCTGAGTTGTTTTCATGAAACCTGCGCATCCCCTACAAGAGTTCAACCTACCATTATAGGAAAACGTGTTTTCGTGAAGAAATTATGACAAACTAACACAAAATGAAGATTTCATTATAACTTGACATTCTGAGTTGTTTTCATGAAACCTGCGCTTCCCCTACAAGAGTTCAACCTACCATTAGAGGAAAACGTGTTTTCGTGAAGAAATCATGACAAACTAACACAAAATGAAGATTTCATTATAACTTGACATTCTGAGTTGTTTTCATGAAACCTGCGCTTCCCCTACAAGAGTTCAACCTACCATTAGAGGAAAACGTGTTTTCGTGAAGAAATCATGACAAACTAACACAAAATGTAGATTTCATTATAACTTGACATTCTGAGTTGTTTTCATGAAACCTGCGCTTCCCCTACAAGAGTTCAACCTACCATTATAGGAAAACGTGTTTTCGTGAAGAAATCATGACAAACTAACACAAAATGAAGATTTCATTATAACTTGACATTCTGAGTTGTTTTCATGAAACCTGCGCTTCCCCTACAAGAGTTCGACCTACCATTATAGGAAAACGTGTTTTCGTGAAGAAATCATGACAAACTAACACAAAATGAAGATTTCATTATAACTTGACATTCTGAGTTGTTTTCATGAAACCTGCGCTTCCCCTACAAGAGTTCGACCTACCATTATAGGAAAACGTGTTTTCGTGAAGAAATCATGACAAACTAACACAAAATGAAGATTTCATTATAACTTGACATTCTGAGTTGTTTTCATGAAACCTGCGCTTCCCCTACAAGAGTTCAACCTACCATTATAGGAAAACGTGTTTTCGTGAAGAAATCATGACAAACTAACACAAAATGAAGATTTCATTATAACTTGACATTCTGAGTTGTTTTCATGAAACCTGCGCTTCCCCTACAAGAGTTCAACCTACCATTATAGGAAAACGTGTTTTCGTGAAGAAATCATGACAAACTAACACAAAATGAAGATTTCATTATAACTTGACATTCCGAGTTGTTTTCATGAAACCTGCGCTTCCCCTACAAGAGTTCAACCTACCATTATAGGAAAACGTCTTTTCGTGAAGAAATCATGACAAACTAACACAAAATGAAGATTTCATTATAACTTGACATTCTGAGTTGTTTTCATGAAACCTGCGCTTCCCCTATAAGAGTTCAACCTACCATTATAGGAAAACGTGTTTTCGTGAAGAAATCATGACAAACTAACACAAAATGAAGATTTCATTATAACTTGACATTCTGAGTTGTTTTCATGAAACCTGCGCTTCCCCTACAAGAGTTCGACCTACCATTAGAGGAAAACGTGTTTTCGTGAAGAAATCATGACAAACTAACACAAAATGAAGATTTCATTATAACTTGACATTCTGAGTTGTTTTCATGAAACCTGCGCTTCCCCTACAAGAGTTCAACCTACCATTATAGGAAAACGTGTTTTCGTGAAGAAATCATGACAAACTAACACAAAATTAAGATTTCATTATAACTTGACATTCTGAGTTGTTTTCATGAAACCTGCGCTTCCCCTACAAGAGTTCAACCTACCATTATAGGAAAACGTGTTTTCGTGAAGAAATCATGACAAACTAACACAAAATGAAGATTTCATTATAACTTGACATTCTGAGTTGTTTTCATGAAACCTGCGCTTCCCCTACAAGAGTTCGACCTACCATTATAGGAAAACGTGTTTTCGTGAAGAAATCATGACAAACTAACACAAAATGAAGATTTCATTATAACTTGACATTCTGAGTTGTTTTCATGAAACCTGCGCTTCCCCTACAAGAGTTCGACCTACCATTATAGGAAAACGTGTTTTCGTGAAGAAATCATGACAAACTAACACAAAATGAAGATTTCATTATAACTTGACATTCTGAGTTGTTTTCATGAAACCTGCACTTCCCCTATAAGAGTTCAACCTACCATTATAGGAAAACGTGTTTTCGTGAAGAAATCATGACAAACTAACACAAAATGAAGATTTCATTATAACTTGACATTCCGAGTTGTTTTCATGAAACCTGCGCTTCCACTACAAGAGTTCAACCTACCATTATAGGAAAACGTGTTTTCGTGAAGAAATCATGACAAACTAACACAAAATGAAGATTTTATTATAACATGACATTCTGAGTTGTTTTCATGAAACCTGCGCTTCCCCTATAAGAGTTCAACCTACCATTATAGGAAAACGTGTTTTCGTGAAGAAATCATGACAAACTAACACAAAATGAAGAATTCATTATAACTTGACATTCTGAGTTGTTTTCATGAAACCTGCGCTTCCCCTACAAGAGTTCAACCTACCATTATAGGAAAACGTGTTTTCGTGAAGAAATCATGACAAACTAACACAAAATTAAGATTTCATTATAACTTGACATTCTGAGTTGTTTTCATGAAACCTGCGCTTCCCCTACAAGAGTTCAACCTACCATTATAGGAAAACGTGTTTTCGTGAAGAATTCATGACAAACTAACACAAAATGAAGATTTCATTATAACTTGACATTCTGAGTTGTTTTCATGAAACCTGCGCTTCCCCTATAATAGTTCAACCTACCATTATAGGAAAACGTGTTTTCGTGAAGAAATCATGACAAACTAACACAAAATGAAGATTTCATTATAACTTGACATTCTGAGTTGTTTTCATGAAACCTGCGCTTCCCCTACAAGAGTTCGACCTACCATTATAGGAAAACGTGTTTTCGTGAAGAAATCATGACAAACTAACACAAAATGAAGATTTCATTATAACTTGACATTCTGAGTTGTTTTCATGAAACCTGCGCTTCCCCTATAAGAGTTCGACCTACCATTATAGGAAAACGTGTTTTCGTGAAGAAATCATGACAAACTAACACAAAATGAAGATTTCATTATAACTTGACATTCTGAGTTGTTTTCATGAAACCTGCGCTTCCCCTACAAGAGTTCAACCTACCATCATAGGAAAACGTGTTTTCGTGAAGAAATCATGACAAACTAACACAAAATGAAGATTTTATTATAACTTGACATTCTGAGTTGTTTTCATGAAACCTGCGCTTCCCCTACAAGAGTTCAACCTACCATTATAGGAAAACGTGTTTTCGTTAAGAAATCATGACAAACTAACACAAAATGAAGATTTCATTATAACTTGACATTCTGAGTTGTTTTCATGAAACCTGCGCTTCCCCTACAAGAGTTCAACCTACCATTATAGGAAAACGTGTTTTCGTGAAGAAATCATGACAAACTAACACAAAATGAAGATTTTATTATAACTTAATATTCTGAGTTCATTTCATGAAACCTGCGCTTCCCCTATAAGAGTTCGACCTAACATTATAGGAAAACGTGTTTTCGTGAAGAAATCATGACAAACTAACACAAAATGAAGATTTCATTATAACTTGACATTCTGAGTTCATTTCATGAAACCAGCGCTTCCCCTATAAGAGTTCGACCTAACATTATAGGAAAACGTGTTTTCGTGAAGAAATCATGACAAACTAACACAAAATGAAGATTTCATTATAACTTGACATTCTGAGTTCATTTCATGAAACCTGCGCTTCCCCTATAAGAGTTCGACCTAACATTATAGGAAAACGTGTTTTCGTGAAGAAATCATGACAAACTAACACAAAATGAAAATTTCATTATAACTTGACATTCTGAGTTCATTTCATGAAACCTGCGCTTCCCCTATAAGAGTTCGACCTAACATTATAGGAAAACGTGTTTTCGTGAAGAAATCATGACAAACTAACACAAAATGAAGATTTCATTATAACTTGACATTCTGAGTTGTTTTCATGAAACCTGCGCTTCCCCTACAAGAGTTCAACCTACCATTATAGGAAAACGTGTTTTCGTGAAGAAATCATGACAAACTAACACAAAATGAAGATTTCATTATAACTTGACATTCTGAGTTGTTTTCATGAAACCTGCGCTTCCCCTACAAGAGTTCAACCTACCATTATAGGAAAACGTCTTTTCGTGAAGAAATCATGACAAACTAACACAAAATGAAGATTTCATTATAACTTGACATTCTGAGTTGTTTTCATGAAACCTGCGCTTCCCCTACAAGAGTTCAACCTACCATTATAGGAAAACGTGTTTTCGTGAAGAAATCATGACAAACTAACACAAAATGAAGATTTCATTATAACTTGACATTCTGAGTTGTTTTCATGAAACCTGCGCTTCCCCTACAAGAGTTCGACCTACCATTATAGGAAAACGTGTTTTCGTGAAGAAATCATGACAAACTAACACAAAATGAAGATTTCATTATAACTTGACATTCCGAGTTGTTTTCATGAAACCTGCGCTTCCACTACAAGAGTTCAACCTACCATTATAGGAAAACGTGTTTTCGTGAAGAAATCATGACAAACTAACACAAAATGAAGATTTTATTATAACTTGACATTCTGAGTTGTTTTCATGAAACCTGCGCTTCCCCTACAAGAGTTCAACCTACCATTATAGGAAAACGTGTTTTCGTGAAGAAATCATGACAAACTAACACAAAATTAAGATTTCATTATAACTTGACATTCTGAGTTGTTTTCATGAAACCTGCGCTTCCCCTACAAGAGTTCAACCTACCATTATAGGAAAACGTGTTTTCGTGAAGAAATCATGACAAATTAACACAAAATGAAGATTTCATTATAACTTGACATTCTGAGTTCATTTCATGAAACCTGCGCTTCCCCTATAAGAGTTCGACCTAACATTATAGGAAAACGTGTTTTCGTGAAGAAATCATGACAAACTAACACAAAATGAAGATTTCATTATAACTTGACATTCTGAGTTGTTTTCATGAAACCTGCGCTTCCCCTACAAGAGTTCAACCTACCATTATAGGAAAACGTGTTTTCGTGAAGAAATCATGACAAACTAACACAAAATGAAGATTTCATTATAACTTGACATTCTGAGTTGTTTTCATGAAACCTGCGCTTCCCCTACAAGAGTTCAACCTACCATTATAGGAAAACGTGTTTTCGTGAAGAAATCATGACAAACTAACACAAAATGAAGATTTCATTATAACTTGACATTCTGAGTTGTTTTCATGAAACCTGCGCTTCCCCTATAAGAGTTCAACCTACCATTATAGGAAAACGTCTTTTCGTGAAGAAATCATGACAAACTAACACAAAATGAAGATTTCATTATAACTTGACATTCTGAGTTGTTTTCATGAAACCTGCGCTTCCCCTACAAGAGTTCAACCTACCATTATAGGAAAACGTGTTTTCGTGAAGAAATTATGACAAACTAACACAAAATGAAGATTTCATTATAACTTGACATTCTGAGTTGTTTTCATGAAACCTGCGCTTCCCCTACAAGAGTTCGACCTACCATTATAGGAAAACGTGTTTTCGTGAAGAAATCATGACAAACTAACACAAAATGAAGATTTCATTATAACTTGACATTCTGAGTTGTTTTCATGAAACCTGCGCTTCCCCTATAAGAGTTCAACCTACCATTATAGGAAAACGTGTTTTCGTGAAGAAATCATGACAAACTAACACAAAATGAAGATTTCATTATAACTTGACATTCCGAGTTGTTTTCATGAAACCTGCGCTTCCCCTACAAGAGTTCAACCTACCATTATAGGAAAACGTGTTTTCGTGAAGAAATCATGACAAACTAACACAAAATGAAGATTTCATTATAACTTGACATTCTGAGTTGTTTTCATGAAACCTGCGCTTCCCCTATAAGAGTTCGACCTAACATTATAGGAAAACGTGTTTTCGTGAAGAAATCATGACAAACTAACACAAAATGAAGATTTCATTATAACTTGACATTCTGAGTTGTTTTCATGAAACCTGCGCTTCCCCTATAAGAGTTCGACCTAACATTATAGGAAAACGTGTTTTCGTGAAGAAATCATGACAAACTAACACAAAATGAAGATTTCATTATAACTTGACATTCTGAGTTGTTTTCATGAAACCTGCGCTTCCCCTACAAGAGTTCAACCTACCATTATAGGAAAACGTGTTTTCGTGAAGAAATCATGACAAACTAACACAAAATGAAGATTTCATTATAACTTGACATTCTGAGTTGTTTTCATGAAACCTGCGCTTCCCCTACAAGAGTTCAACCTACCATTATAGGAAAACGTGTTTTCGTGAAGAAATCATGACAAACTAACACAAAATGAAGATTTCATTATAACTTGACATTCTGAGTTGTTTTCATGAAACCTGCGCTTCCCCTACAAGAGTTCAACCTACCATTATAGGAAAACGTGTTTTCGTGAAGAAATCATGACAAACTAACACAAAATGAAGATTTCATTATAACTTGACATTCTGAGTTGTTTTCATGAAACCTGCGCTTCACCTATAAGAGTTCAACCTACCATTATAGGAAAACGTCTTTTCGTGAAGAAATCATGACAAACTAACACAAAATGAAGATTTCATTATAACTTGACATTCTGAGTTGTTTTCATGAAACCTGCGCATCCCCTACAAGAGTTCAACCTACCATTATAGGAAAACGTGTTTTCGTGAAGAAATTATGACAAACTAACACAAAATGAAGATTTCATTATAACTTGACATTCTGAGTTGTTTTCATGAAACCTGCGCTTCCCCTACAAGAGTTCAACCTACCATTAGAGGAAAACGTGTTTTCGTGAAGAAATCATGACAAACTAACACAAAATGAAGATTTCATTATAACTTGACATTCTGAGTTGTTTTCATGAAACCTGCGCTTCCCCTACAAGAGTTCAACCTACCATTAGAGGAAAACGTGTTTTCGTGAAGAAATCATGACAAACTAACACAAAATGAAGATTTCATTATAACTTGACATTCTGAGTTGTTTTCATGAAACCTGCGCTTCCCCTACAAGAGTTCAACCTACCATTATAGGAAAACGTGTTTTCGTGAAGAAATCATGACAAACTAACACAAAATGAAGATTTCATTATAACTTGACATTCTGAGTTGTTTTCATGAAACCTGCGCTTCCCCTACAAGAGTTCGACCTACCATTATAGGAAAACGTGTTTTCGTGAAGAAATCATGACAAACTAACACAAAATGAAGATTTCATTATAACTTGACATTCTGAGTTGTTTTCATGAAACCTGCGCTTCCCCTACAAGAGTTCGACCTACCATTATAGGAAAACGTGTTTTCGTGAAGAAATCATGACAAACTAACACAAAATGAAGATTTCATTATAACTTGACATTCTGAGTTGTTTTCATGAAACCTGCACTTCCCCTATAAGAGTTCAACCTACCATTATAGGAAAACGTGTTTTCGTGAAGAAATCATGACAAACTAACACAAAATGAAGATTTCATTATAACTTGACATTCCGAGTTGTTTTCATGAAACCTGCGCTTCCACTACAAGAGTTCAACCTACCATTATAGGAAAACGTGTTTTCGTGAAGAAATCATGACAAACTAACACAAAATGAAGATTTTATTATAACATGACATTCTGAGTTGTTTTCATGAAACCTGCGCTTCCCCTATAAGAGTTCAACCTACCATTATAGGAAAACGTGTTTTCGTGAAGAAATCATGACAAACTAACACAAAATGAAGAATTCATTATAACTTGACATTCTGAGTTGTTTTCATGAAACCTGCGCTTCCCCTACAAGAGTTCAACCTACCATTATAGGAAAACGTGTTTTCGTGAAGAAATCATGACAAACTAACACAAAATTAAGATTTCATTATAACTTGACATTCTGAGTTGTTTTCATGAAACCTGCGCTTCCCCTACAAGAGTTCAACCTACCATTATAGGAAAACGTGTTTTCGTGAAGAATTCATGACAAACTAACACAAAATGAAGATTTCATTATAACTTGACATTCTGAGTTGTTTTCATGAAACCTGCGCTTCCCCTATAATAGTTCAACCTACCATTATAGGAAAACGTGTTTTCGTGAAGAAATCATGACAAACTAACACAAAATGAAGATTTCATTATAACTTGACATTCTGAGTTGTTTTCATGAAACCTGCGCTTCCCCTACAAGAGTTCGACCTACCATTATAGGAAAACGTGTTTTCGTGAAGAAATCATGACAAACTAACACAAAATGAAGATTTCATTATAACTTGACATTCTGAGTTGTTTTCATGAAACCTGCGCTTCCCCTATAAGAGTTCGACCTACCATTATAGGAAAACGTGTTTTCGTGAAGAAATCATGACAAACTAACACAAAATGAAGATTTCATTATAACTTGACATTCTGAGTTGTTTTCATGAAACCTGCGCTTCCCCTACAAGAGTTCAACCTACCATCATAGGAAAACGTGTTTTCGTGAAGAAATCATGACAAACTAACACAAAATGAAGATTTTATTATAACTTGACATTCTGAGTTGTTTTCATGAAACCTGCGCTTCCCCTACAAGAGTTCAACCTACCATTATAGGAAAACGTGTTTTCGTTAAGAAATCATGACAAACTAACACAAAATGAAGATTTCATTATAACTTGACATTCTGAGTTGTTTTCATGAAACCTGCGCTTCCCCTACAAGAGTTCAACCTACCATTATAGGAAAACGTGTTTTCGTGAAGAAATCATGACAAACTAACACAAAATGAAGATTTTATTATAACTTAATATTCTGAGTTCATTTCATGAAACCTGCGCTTCCCCTATAAGAGTTCGACCTAACATTATAGGAAAACGTGTTTTCGTGAAGAAATCATGACAAACTAACACAAAATGAAGATTTCATTATAACTTGACATTCTGAGTTCATTTCATGAAACCAGCGCTTCCCCTATAAGAGTTCGACCTAACATTATAGGAAAACGTGTTTTCGTGAAGAAATCATGACAAACTAACACAAAATGAAGATTTCATTATAACTTGACATTCTGAGTTCATTTCATGAAACCTGCGCTTCCCCTATAAGAGTTCGACCTAACATTATAGGAAAACGTGTTTTCGTGAAGAAATCATGACAAACTAACACAAAATGAAAATTTCATTATAACTTGACATTCTGAGTTCATTTCATGAAACCTGCGCTTCCCCTATAAGAGTTCGACCTAACATTATAGGAAAACGTGTTTTCGTGAAGAAATCATGACAAACTAACACAAAATGAAGATTTCATTATAACTTGACATTCTGAGTTGTTTTCATGAAACCTGCGCTTCCCCTACAAGAGTTCGACCTACCATTATAGGAAAACGTGTTTTCGTGAAGAAATCATGACAAACTAACACAAAATGAAGATTTCATTATAACTTGACATTCTGAGTTGTTTTCATGAAACCTGCGCTTCCCCTACAAGAGTTCAACCTACCATTATAGGAAAACGTCTTTTCGTGAAGAAATCATGACAAACTAACACAAAATGAAGATTTCATTATAACTTGACATTCTGAGTTGTTTTCATGAAACCTGCGCTTCCCCTACAAGAGTTCAACCTACCATTATAGGAAAACGTGTTTTCGTGAAGAAATCATGACAAACTAACACAAAATGAAGATTTCATTATAACTTGACATTCTGAGTTGTTTTCATGAAACCTGCGCTTCCCCTACAAGAGTTCGACCTACCATTATAGGAAAACGTGTTTTCGTGAAGAAATCATGACAAACTAACACAAAATGAAGATTTCATTATAACTTGACATTCCGAGTTGTTTTCATGAAACCTGCGCTTCCACTACAAGAGTTCGACCTACCATTATAGGAAAACGTGTTTTCGTGAAGAAATCATGACAAACTAACACAAAATGAAGATTTTATTATAACTTGACATTCTGAGTTGTTTTCATGAAACCTGCGCTTCCCCTACAAGAGTTCAACCTACCATTATAGGAAAACGTGTTTTCGTGAAGAAATCATGACAAACTAACACAAAATTAAGATTTCATTATAACTTGACATTCTGAGTTGTTTTCATGAAACCTGCGCTTCCCCTACAAGAGTTCAACCTACCATTATAGGAAAACGTGTTTTCGTGAAGAAATCATGACAAATTAACACAAAATGAAGATTTCATTATAACTTGACATTCTGAGTTCATTTCATGAAACCTGCGCTTCCCCTATAAGAGTTCGACCTAACATTATAGGAAAACGTGTTTTCGTGAAGAAATCATGACAAACTAACACAAAATGAAGATTTCATTATAACTTGACATTCTGAGTTGTTTTCATGAAACCTGCGCTTCCCCTACAAGAGTTCAACCTACCATTATAGGAAAACGTGTTTTCGTGAAGAAATCATGACAAACTAACACAAAATGAAGATTTCATTATAACTTGACATTCTGAGTTGTTTTCATGAAACCTGCGCTTCCCCTACAAGAGTTCAACCTACCATTATAGGAAAACGTGTTTTCGTGAAGAAATCATGACAAACTAACACAAAATGAAGATTTCATTATAACTTGACATTCTGAGTTGTTTTCATGAAACCTGCGCTTCCCCTATAAGAGTTCAACCTACCATTATAGGAAAACGTCTTTTCGTGAAGAAATCATGACAAACTAACACAAAATGAAGATTTCATTATAACTTGACATTCTGAGTTGTTTTCATGAAACCTGCGCTTCCCCTACAAGAGTTCAACCTACCATTATAGGAAAACGTGTTTTCGTGAAGAAATTATGACAAACTAACACAAAATGAAGATTTCATTATAACTTGACATTCTGAGTTGTTTTCATGAAACCTGCGCTTCCCCTACAAGAGTTCAACCTACCATTATAGGAAAACGTGTTTTCGTGAAGAAATCATGACAAACTAACACAAAATGAAGATTTCATTATAACTTGACATTCTGAGTTGTTTTCATGAAACCTGCGCTTCCCCTACAAGAGTTCGACCTACCATTATAGGAAAACGTGTTTTCGTGAAGAAATCATGACAAACTAACACAAAATGAAGATTTCATTATAACTTGACATTCTGAGTTGTTTTCATGAAACCTGCGCTTCCCCTACAAGAGTTCGACCTACCATTATAGGAAAACGTGTTTTCGTGAAGAAATCATGACAAACTAACACAAAATGAAGATTTCATTATAACTTGACATTCCGAGTTGTTTTCATGAAACCTGCGCTTCCCCTATAAGAGTTCAACCTACCATTATAGGAAAACGTGTTTTCGTGAAGAAATCATGACAAACTAACACAAAATGAAGATTTCATTATAACTTGACATTCCGAGTTGTTTTCATGAAACCTGCGCTTCCCCTACAAGAGTTCGACCTACCATTATAGGAAAACGTGTTTTCGTGAAGAAATCATGACAAACTAACACAAAATGAAGATGTCATTATAACTTGACATTCCGAGTTGTTTTCATGAAACCTGCGCTTCCCCTACAAGAGTTCAACCTACCATTATAGGAAAACGTGTTTTCGTGAAGAAATCATGACAAACTAACACAAAATGAAGATTTCATTATAACTTGACATTCTGAGTTCATTTCATGAAACCTGCGCTTCCCCTATAAGAGTTCGACCTAACATTATAGGAAAACGTGTTTTCGTGAAGAAATCATGACAAACTAACACAAAATGAAGATTTCATTATAACTTGACATTCTGAGTTCATTTCATGAAACCTGCGCTTCCCCTATAAGAGTTCGACCTAACATTATAGGAAAACGTGTTTTCGTGAAGAAATCATGACAAACTAACACAAAATGAAGATTTCATTATAACTTGACATTCTGAGTTGTTTTCATGAAACCTGCGCTTCCCCTACAAGAGTTCAACCTACCATTATAGGAAAACGTGTTTTCGTGAAGAAATCATGACAAACTAACACAAAATGAAGATTTCATTATAACTTGACATTCTGAGTTGTTTTCATGAAACCTGCGCTTCCCCTACAAGAGTTCAACCTACCATTATAGGAAAACGTGTTTTCGTGAAGAAATCATGACAAACTAACACAAAATGAAGATTTCATTATAACTTGACATTCTGAGTTGTTTTCATGAAACCTGCGCTTCCCCTATAAGAGTTCAACCTACCATTATAGGAAAACGTCTTTTCGTGAAGAAATCATGACAAACTAACACAAAATGAAGATTTCATTATAACTTGACATTCTGAGTTGTTTTCATGAAACCTGCGCTTCCCCTACAAGAGTTCCACCTACCATTATAGGAAAACGTGTTTTCGTGAAGAAATTATGACAAACTAACACAAAATGAAGATTTCATTATAACTTGACATTCTGAGTTGTTTTCATGAAACCTGCGCTTCCCCTACAAGAGTTCAACCTACCATTAGAGGAAAACGTGTTTTCGTGAAGAAATCATGACAAACTAACACAAAATGAAGATTTCATTATAACTTAATATTCTGAGTTCATTTCATGAAACCTGCGCTTCCCCTATAAGAGTTCGACCTAACATTATAGGAAAACGTGTTTTCGTGAAGAAATCATGACAAACTAACACAAAATGAAGATTACATTATAACTTGACATTCTGAGTTCATTTCATGAAACCAGCGCTTCCCCTATAAGAGTTCGACCTAACATTATAGGAAAACGTGTTTTCGTGAAGAAATCATGACAAACTAACACAAAATGAAGATTTCATTATAACTTGACATTCTGAGTTCATTTCATGAAACCTGCGCTTCCCCTATAAGAGTTCGACCTAACATTATAGGAAAACGTGTTTTCGTGAAGAAATCATGACAAACTAACACAAAATGAAGATTTTATTATAACTTGACATTCTGAGTTGTTTTCATGAAACCTGCGCTTCCCCTATAAGAGTTCGACCTAACATTATAGGAAAACGTGTTTTCGTGAAGAAATCATGACAAACTAACACAAAATGAAGATTTCATTATAACTTGACATTCTGAGTTCATTTCATGAAACCTGCGCTTCCCCTATAAGAGTTCGACCTAACATTATAGGAAAACGTGTTTTCGTGAAGAAATCATGACAAACTAACACAAAATGAAGATTTCATTATAACTTGACATTCTGAGTTGTTTTCATGAAACCTGCGCTTCCCCTACAAGAGTTCAACCTACCATTATAGGAAAACGTGTTTTCGTGAAGAAATCATGACAAACTAACACAAAATGAAGATTTCATTATAACTTGACATTCTGAGTTGTTTTCATGAAACCTGCGCTTCCCCTACAAGAGTTCAACCTACCATTATAGGAAAACGTCTTTTCGTGAAGAAATCATGACAAACTAACACAAAATGAAGATTTCATTATAACTTGACATTCTGAGTTGTTTTCATGAAACCTGCGCTTCCCCTACAAGAGTTCAACCTACCATTATAGGAAAACGTGTTTTCGTGAAGAAATCATGACAAACTAACACAAAATGAAGATTTTATTATAACTTGACATTCTGAGTTGTTTTCATGAAACCTGCGCTTCCCCTATAAGAGTTCAACCTACCATTATAGGAAAACGTGTTTTCGTGAAGAAATCATGACAAACTAACACAAAATGAAGATTTCATTATAACTTGACATTCTGAGTTGTTTTCATGAAACCTGCGCTTCCCCTACAAGAGTTCAACCTACCATTATAGGAAAACGTGTTTTCGTGAAGAAATCATGACAAACTAACACAAAATTAAGATTTCATTATAACTTGACATTCTGAGTTGTTTTCATGAAACCTGCGCTTCCCCTACAAGAGTTCAACCTACCATTATAGGAAAACGTGTTTTCGTGAAGAATTCATGACAAACTAACACAAAATGAAGATTTCATTATAACTTGACATTCTGAGTTGTTTTCATGAAACCTGCGCTTCCCCTATAATAGTTCAACCTACCATTATAGGAAAACGTGTTTTCGTGAAGAAATCATGACAAACTAACACAAAATGAAGATTTCATTATAACTTGACATTCTGAGTTGTTTTCATGAAACCTGCGCTTCCACTACAAGAGTTCGACCTACCATTATAGGAAAACGTGTTTTCGTGAAGAAATCATGACAAACTAACACAAAATGAAGATTTTATTATAACTTGACATTCTGAGTTGTTTTCATGAAACCTGCGCTTCCCCTATAAGAGTTCGACCTACCATTATAGGAAAACGTGTTTTCGTGAAGAAATCATGACAAACTAACACAAAATGAAGATTTCATTATAACTTGACATTCTGAGTTGTTTTCATGAAACCTGCGCTTCCCCTACAAGAGTTCAACCTACCATTATAGGAAAACGTGTTTTCGTGAAGAAATCATGACAAACTAACACAAAATTAAGATTTCATTATAACTTGACATTCTGAGTTGTTTTCATGAAACCTGCGCTTCCCCTACAAGAGTTCAACCTACCATTATAGGAAAACGTGTTTTCGTGAAGAATTCATGACAAACTAACACAAAATGAAGATTTCATTATAACTTGACATTCTGAGTTGTTTTCATGAAACCTGCGCTTCCCCTATAATAGTTCAACCTACCATTATAGGAAAACGTGTTTTCGTGAAGAAATCATGACAAACTAACACAAAATGAAGATTTCATTATAACTTGACATTCTGAGTTGTTTTCATGAAACCTGCGCTTCCCCTACAAGAGTTCGACCTACCATTATAGGAAAACGTGTTTTCGTGAAGAAATCATGACAAACTAACACAAAATGAAGATTTCATTATAACTTGACATTCTGAGTTGTTTTCATGAAACCTGCGCTTCCCCTACAAGAGTTCAACCTACCATTATAGGAAAACGTGTTTTCGTGAAGAAATCATGACAAACTAACACAAAATGAAGATTTCATTATAACTTGACATTCTGAGTTGTTTTCATGAAACCTGCGCTTCCCCTATAAGAGTTCAACCTACCATTATAGGAAAACGTCTTTTCGTGAAGAAATCATGACAAACTAACACAAAATGAAGATTTCATTATAACTTGACATTCTGAGTTGTTTTCATGAAACCTGCGCTTCCCCTACAAGAGTTCAACCTACCATTATAGGAAAACGTGTTTTCGTGAAGAAATTATGACAAACTAACACAAAATGAAGATTTCATTATAACTTGACATTCTGAGTTGTTTTCATGAAACCTGCGCTTCCCCTACAAGAGTTCAACCTACCATTAGAGGAAAACGTGTTTTCGTGAAGAAATCATGACAAACTAACACAAAATGAAGATTTCATTATAACTTGACATTCTGAGTTGTTTTCATGAAACCTGCGCTTCCCCTACAAGAGTTCAACCTACCATTATAGGAAAACGTGTTTTCGTTAAGAAATCATGACAAACTAACACAAAATGAAGATTTCATTATAACTTGACATTCTGAGTTGTTTTCATGAAACCTGCGCTTCCCCTACAAGAGTTCAACCTACCATTATAGGAAAACGTGTTTTCGTGAAGAAATCATGACAAACTAACACAAAATGAAGATTTTATTATAACTTAATATTCTGAGTTCATTTCATGAAACCTGCGCTTCCCCTATAAGAGTTCGACCTAACATTATAGGAAAACGTGTTTTCGTGAAGAAATCATGACAAACTAACACAAAATGAAGATTTCATTATAACTTGACATTCTGAGTTCATTTCATGAAACCAGCGCTTCCCCTATAAGAGTTCGACCTAACATTATAGGAAAACGTGTTTTCGTGAAGAAATCATGACAAACTAACACAAAATGAAGATTTCATTATAACTTGACATTCTGAGTTCATTTCATGAAACCTGCGCTTCCCCTATAAGAGTTCGACCTAACATTATAGGAAAACGTGTTTTCGTGAAGAAATCATGACAAACTAACACAAAATGAAAATTTCATTATAACTTGACATTCTGAGTTCATTTCATGAAACCTGCGCTTCCCCTATAAGAGTTCGACCTACCATTATAGGAAAACGTGTTTTCGTGAAGAAATCATGACAAACTAACACAAAATGAAGATTTCATTATAACTTGACATTCTGAGTTGTTTTCATGAAACCTGCGCTTCCCCTACAAGAGTTCAACCTACCATTATAGGAAAACGTCTTTTCGTGAAGAAATCATGACAAACTAACACAAAATGAAGATTTCATTATAACTTGACATTCTGAGTTGTTTTCATGAAACCTGCGCTTCCCCTACAAGAGTTCAACCTACCATTATAGGAAAACGTGTTTTCGTGAAGAAATCATGACAAACTAACACAAAATGAAGATTTCATTATAACTTGACATTCTGAGTTGTTTTCATGAAACCTGCGCTTCCCCAACAAGAGTTCAACCTACCATTATAGGAAAACGTCTTTTCGTGAAGAAATCATGACAAACTAACACAAAATGAAGATTTCATTATAACTTGACATTCTGAGTTGTTTTCATGAAACCTGCGCTTCCCCTACAAGAGTTCAACCTACCATTATAGGAAAACGTGTTTTCGTGAAGAAATCATGACAAACTAACACAAAATGAAGATTTTATTATAACTTGACATTCTGAGTTGTTTTCATGAAACCTGCGCTTCCCCTATAAGAGTTCAACCTACCATTATAGGAAAACGTGTTTTCGTGAAGAAATCATGACAAACTAACACAAAATGAAGATTTCATTATAACTTGACATTCTGAGTTGTTTTCATGAAACCTGCGCTTCCCCTACAAGAGTTCAACCTACCATTATAGGAAAACGTGTTTTCGTGAAGAAATCATGACAAACTAACACAAAATTAAGATTTCATTATAACTTGACATTCTGAGTTGTTTTCATGAAACCTGCGCTTCCCCTACAAGAGTTCAACCTACCATTATAGGAAAACGTGTTTTCGTGAAGAATTCATGACAAACTAACACAAAATGAAGATTTCATTATAACTTGACATTCTGAGTTGTTTTCATGAAACCTGCTCTTCCCCTATAATAGTTCAACCTACCATTATAGGAAAACGTGTTTTCGTGAAGAAATCATGACAAACTAACACAAAATTAAGATTTCATTATAACTTGACATTCTGAGTTGTTTTCATGAAACCTGCGCTTCCCCTACAAGAGTTCAACCTACCATTATAGGAAAACGTGTTTTCGTGAAGAAATCATGACAAACTAACACAAAATGAAGATTTCATTATAACTTGACATTCTGAGTTGTTTTCATGAAACCTGCGCTTCCCCTATAAGAGTTCAACCTACCATTATAGGAAAACGTCTTTTCGTGAAGAAATCATGACAAACTAACACAAAATGAAGATTTCATTATAACTTGACATTCTGAGTTGTTTTCATGAAACCTGCGCTTCCCCTACAAGAGTTCAACCTACCATTATAGGAAAACGTGTTTTCGTGAAGAAATCATGACAAACTAACTCAAAATGAAGATTTCATTATAACTTGACATTCTGAGTTGTTTTCATGAAACCTGCGCTTCCCCTACAAGAGTTCGACCTACCATTATAGGAAAACGTGTTTTCGTGAAGAAATCATGACAAACTAACACAAAATGAAGATTTCATTATAACTTGACATTCCGAGTTGTTTTCATGAAACCTGCGCTTCCCCTATAAGAGTTCAACCTACCATTATAGGAAAACGTCTTTTCGTGAAGAAATCATGACAAACTAACACAAAATGAAGATTTCATTATAACTTGACATTCTGAGTTGTTTTCATGAAACCTGCGCTTCCCCTACAAGAGTTCAACCTACCATTATAGGAAAACGTGTTTTCGTGAAGAATTCATGACAAACTAACACAAAATGAAGATTTCATTATAACTTGACATTCTGAGTTGTTTTCATGAAACCTGCGCTTCCCCTATAATAGTTCAACCGACCATTATAGGAAAACGTGTTTTCGTGAAGAAATCATGACAAACTAACACAAAATGAAGATTTCATTATAACTTGACATTCTGAGTTGTTTTCATGAAACCTGCGCTTCCCCTACAAGAGTTCGACCTACCATTATAGGAAAACGTGTTTTCGTGAAGAAATCATGACAAACTAACACAAAATGAAGATTTCATTATAACTTGACATTCCGAGTTGTTTTCATGAAACCTGCGCTTCCACTACAAGAGTTCAACCTACCATTATAGGAAAACGTGTTTTCGTGAAGAAATCATGACAAACTAACACAAAATGAAGATTTTATTATAACTTGACATTCTGAGTTGTTTTCATGAAACCTGCGCTTCCCCTATAAGAGTTCAACCTACCATTATAGGAAAACGTGTTTTCGTGAAGAAATCATGACAAACTAACACAAAATGAAGATTTCATTATAACTTGACATTCTGAGTTGTTTTCATGAAACCTGCGCTTCCCCTACAAGAGTTCAACCTACCATTATAGGAAAACGTGTTTTCGTGAAGAAATCATGACAAACTAACACAAAATTAAGATTTCATTATAACTTGACATTCTGAGTTGTTTTCATGAAACCTGCGCTTCCCCTACAAGAGTTCAACCTACCATTATAGGAAAACGTGTTTTCGTGAAGAATTCATGACAAACTAACACAAAATGAAGATTTCATTATAACTTGACATTCTGAGTTGTTTTCATGAAACCTGCGCTTCCCCTATAATAGTTCAACCTACCATTATAGGAAAACGTGTTTTCGTGAAGAAATCATGACAAACTAACACAAAATGAAGATTTCATTATAACTTGACATTCTGAGTTGTTTTCATGAAACCTGCGCTTCCCCTACAAGAGTTCGACCTACCATTATAGGAAAACGTGTTTTCGTGAAGAAATCATGACAAACTAACACAAAATGAAGATTTCATTATAACTTGACATTCTGAGTTGTTTTCATGAAACCTGCGCTTCCCCTACAAGAGTTCAACCTACCATTATAGGAAAACGTGTTTTCGTGAAGAAATCATGACAAACTAACACAAAATGAAGATTTCATTATAACTTGACATTCTGAGTTGTTTTCATGAAACCTGCGCTTCCCCTATAATAGTTCAACCGACCATTATAGGAAAACGTGTTTTCGTGAAGAAATCATGACAAACTAACACAAAATGAAGATTTCATTATAACTTGACATTCTGAGTTGTTTTCATGAAACCTGCGCTTCCCCTACAAGAGTTCGACCTACCATTATAGGAAAACGTGTTTTCGTGAAGAAATCATGACAAACTAACACAAAATGAAGATTTCATTATAACTTGACATTCCGAGTTGTTTTCATGAAACCTGCGCTTCCACTACAAGAGTTCAACCTACCATTATAGGAAAACGTGTTTTCGTGAAGAAATCATGACAAACTAACACAAAATGAAGATTTTATTATAACTTGACATTCTGAGTTGTTTTCATGAAACCTGCGCTTCCCCTATAAGAGTTCAACCTACCATTATAGGAAAACGTGTTTTCGTGAAGAAATCATGACAAACTAACACAAAATGAAGATTTCATTATAACTTGACATTCTGAGTTGTTTTCATGAAACCTGCGCTTCCCCTACAAGAGTTCAACCTACCATTATAGGAAAACGTGTTTTCGTGAAGAAATCATGACAAACTAACACAAAATTAAGATTTCATTATAACTTGACATTCTGAGTTGTTTTCATGAAACCTGCGCTTCCCCTACAAGAGTTCAACCTACCATTATAGGAAAACGTGTTTTCGTGAAGAATTCATGACAAACTAACACAAAATGAAGATTTCATTATAACTTGACATTCTGAGTTGTTTTCATGAAACCTGCGCTTCCCCTATAATAGTTCAACCTACCATTATAGGAAAACGTGTTTTCGTGAAGAAATCATGACAAACTAACACAAAATGAAGATTTCATTATAACTTGACATTCTGAGTTGTTTTCATGAAACCTGCGCTTCCCCTACAAGAGTTCGACCTACCATTATAGGAAAACGTGTTTTCGTGAAGAAATCATGACAAACTAACACAAAATGAAGATTTCATTATAACTTGACATTCTGAGTTGTTTTCATGAAACCTGCGCTTCCCCTACAAGAGTTCAACCTACCATTATAGGAAAACGTGTTTTCGTGAAGAAATCATGACAAACTAACACAAAATGAAGATTTCATTATAACTTGACATTCTGAGTTGTTTTCATGAAACCTGCGCTTCCCCTATAAGAGTTCAACCTACCATTATAGGAAAACGTCTTTTCGTGAAGAAATCATGACAAACTAACACAAAATGAAGATTTCATTATAACTTGACATTCTGAGTTGTTTTCATGAAACCTGCGCTTCCCCTACAAGAGTTCAACCTACCATTATAGGAAAACGTGTTTTCGTGAAGAAATCATGACAAACTAACACAAAATTAAGATTTCATTATACCTTGACATTCTGAGTTGTTTTCATGAAACCTGCGCTTCCCCTACAAGAGTTCAACCTACCATTATAGGAAAACGTGTTTTCGTGAAGAATTCATGACAAACTAACACAAAATGAAGATTTCATTATAACTTGACATTCTGAGTTGTTTTCATGAAACCTGCGCTTCCCCTATAATAGTTCAACCTACCATTATAGGAAAACGTGTTTTCGTGAAGAAATCATGACAAACTAACACAAAATGAAGATTTCATTATAACTTGACATTCTGAGTTGTTTTCATGAAACCTGCGCTTCCCCTACAAGAGTTCGACCTACCATTATAGGAAAACGTGTTTTCGTGAAGAAATCATGACAAACTAACACAAAATGAAGATTTCATTATAACTTGACATTCTGAGTTGTTTTCATGAAACCTGCGCTTCCCCTACAAGAGTTCAACCTACCATTATAGGAAAACGTGTTTTCGTGAAGAAATCATGACAAACTAACACAAAATGAAGATTTCATTATAACTTGACATTCTGAGTTGTTTTCATGAAACCTGCGCTTCCCCTACAAGAGTTCGACCTACCATTATAGGAAAACGTGTTTTCGTGAAGAAATCATGACAAACTAACACAAAATGAAGATTTCATTATAACTTGACATTCTGAGTTGTTTTCATGAAACCTGCGCTTCCCCTATAAGAGTTCGACCTAACATTATAGGAAAACGTGTTTTCGTGAAGAAATCATGACAAACTAACACAAAATGAAGATTTCATTATAACTTGACATTCTGAGTTGTTTTCATGAAACCTGCGCTTCCCCTACAAGAGTTCAACCTACCATTATAGGAAAACGTGTTTTCGTGAAGAATTCATGACAAACTAACACAAAATGAAGATTTCATTATAACTTGACATTCTGAGTTGTTTTCATGAAACCTGCGCTTCCCCTATAATAGCTCAACCGACCATTATAGGAAAACGTGTTTTCGTGAAGAAATCATGACAAACTAACACAAAATGAAGATTTCATTATAACTTGACATTCTGAGTTGTTTTCATGAAACCTGCGCTTCCCCTACAAGAGTTCGACCTACCATTATAGGAAAACGTGTTTTCGTGAAGAAATCATGACAAACTAACACAAAATGAAGATTTCATTATAACTTGACATTCCGAGTTGTTTTCATGAAACCTGCGCTTCCACTACAAGAGTTCAACCTACCATTATAGGAAAACGTGTTTTCGTGAAGAAATCATGACAAACTAACACAAAATGAAGATTTTATTATAACTTGACATTCTGAGTTGTTTTCATGAAACCTGCGCTTCCCCTATAAGAGTTCAACCTACCATTATAGGAAAACGTGTTTTCGTGAAGAAATCATGACAAACTAACACAAAATGAAGATTTCATTATAACTTGACATTCTGAGTTGTTTTCATGAAACCTGCGCTTCCCCTACAAGAGTTCAACCTACCATTATAGGAAAACGTGTTTTCGTGAAGAAATCATGACAAACTAACACAAAATTAAGATTTCATTATAACTTGACATTCTGAGTTGTTTTCATGAAACCTGCGCTTCCCCTACAAGAGTTCAACCTACCATTATAGGAAAACGTGTTTTCGTGAAGAATTCATGACAAACTAACACAAAATGAAGATTTCATTATAACTTGACATTCTGAGTTGTTTTCATGAAACCTGCGCTTCCCCTATAATAGTTCAACCTACCATTATAGGAAAACGTGTTTTCGTGAAGAAATCATGACAAACTAACACAAAATGAAGATTTCATTATAACTTGACATTCTGAGTTGTTTTCATGAAACCTGCGCTTCCCCTACAAGAGTTCGACCTACCATTATAGGAAAACGTGTTTTCGTGAAGAAATCATGACAAACTAACACAAAATGAAGATTTCATTATAACTTGACATTCTGAGTTGTTTTCATGAAACCTGCGCTTCCCCTACAAGAGTTCAACCTACCATTATAGGAAAACATGTTTTCGTGAAGAAATCATGACAAACTAACACAAAATGAAGATTTCATTATAACTTGACATTCTGAGTTGTTTTCATGAAACCTGCGCTTCCCCTATAAGAGTTCAACCTACCATTATAGGAAAACGTCTTTTCGTGAAGAAATCATGACAAACTAACACAAAATGAAGATTTCATTATAACTTGACATTCTGAGTTGTTTTCATGAAACCTGCGCTTCCCCTACAAGAGTTCAACCTACCATTATAGGAAAACGTGTTTTCGTGAAGAAATCATGACAAACTAACTCAAAATGAAGATTTCATTATAACTTGACATTCTGAGTTGTTTTCATGAAACCTGCGCTTCCCCTACAAGAGTTCGACCTACCATTATAGGAAAACGTGTTTTCGTGAAGAAATCATGACAAACTAACACAAAATGAAGATTTCATTATAACTTGACATTCCGAGTTGTTTTCATGAAACCTGCGCTTCCACTACAAGAGTTCTACCTACCATTATAGGAAAACGTGTTTTCGTGAAGAAATCATGACAAACTAACACAAAATGAAGATTTTATTATAACTTGACATTCTGAGTTGTTTTCATGAAACCTGCGCTTCCCCTATAAGAGTTCAACCTACCATTATAGGAAAACGTGTTTTCGTGAAGAAATCATGACAAACTAACACAAAATGAAGATTTCATTATAACTTGACATTCTGAGTTGTTTTCATGAAACCTGCGCTTCCCCTACAAGAGTTCAACCTACCATTATAGGAAAACGTGTTTTCGTGAAGAAATCATGACAAACTAACACAAAATTAAGATTTCATTATAACTTGACATTCTGAGTTGTTTTCATGAAACCTGCGCTTCCCCTACAAGAGTTCGACCTACCATTATAGGAAAACGTGTTTTCGTGAAGAAATCATGACAAACTAACACAAAATGAAGATTTCATTATAACTTGACATTCTGAGTTGTTTTCATGAAACCTGCGCTTCCCCTATAAGAGTTCGACCTAACATTATAGGAAAACGTGTTTTCGTGAAGAAATCATGACAAACTAACACAAAATGAAGATTTCATTATAACTTGACATTCTGAGTTCATTTCATGAAACCTGCGCTTCCCCTATAAGAGTTCGACCTAACATTATAGGAAAACGTGTTTTCGTGAAGAAATCATGACAAACTAACACAAAATGAAGATTTCATTATAACTTGACATTCTGAGTTGTTTTCATGAAACCTGCGCTTCCCCTACAAGAGTTCAACCTACCATTATAGGAAAACGTGTTTTCGTGAAGAAATCATGACAAACTAACACAAAATGAAGATTTCATTATAACTTGACATTCTGAGTTGTTTTCATGAAACCTGCGCTTCCCCTACAAGAGTTCAACCTACCATTATAGGAAAACGTCTTTTCGTGAAGAAATCATGACAAACTAACACAAAATGAAGATTTCATTATAACTTGACATTCTGAGTTGTTTTCATGAAACCTGCGCTTCCCCTACAAGAGTTCAACCTACCATTATAGGAAAACGTGTTTTCGTGAAGAAATCATGACAAACTAACACAAAATGAAGATTTTATTATAACTTGACATTCTGAGTTGTTTTCATGAAACCTGCGCTTCCCCTATAAGAGTTCAACCTACCATTATAGGAAAACGTGTTTTCGTGAAGAAATCATGACAAACTAACACAAAATGAAGATTTCATTATAACTTGACATTCTGAGTTGTTTTCATGAAACCTGCGCTTCCCCTACAAGAGTTCAACCTACCATTATAGGAAAACGTGTTTTCGTGAAGAAATCATGACAAACTAACACAAAATTAAGATTTCATTATAACTTGACATTCTGAGTTGTTTTCATGAAACCTGCGCTTCCCCTACAAGAGTTCAACCTACCATTATAGGAAAACGTGTTTTCGTGAAGAATTCATGACAAACTAACACAAAATGAAGATTTCATTATAACTTGACATTCTGAGTTGTTTTCATGAAACCTGCGCTTCCCCTATAATAGTTCAACCTACCATTATAGGAAAACGTGTTTTCGTGAAGAAATCATGACAAACTAACACAAAATGAAGATTTCATTATAACTTGACATTCTGAGTTGTTTTCATGAAACCTGCGCTTCCCCTACAAGAGTTCGACCTACCATTATAGGAAAACGTGTTTTCGTGACGAAATCATGACAAACTAACACAAAATGAAGATTTCATTATAACTTGACATTCCGAGTTGTTTTCATGAAACCTGCGCTTCCCCTATAAGAGTTCAACCTACCATTATAGGAAAACGTCTTTTCGTGAAGAAATCATGACAAACTAACACAAAATGAAGATTTCATTATAACTTGACATTCTGAGTTGTTTTCATGAAACCTGCGCTTCCCCTACAAGAGTTCAACCTACCATTATAGGAAAACGTGTTTTCGTGAAGAATTCATGACAAACTAACACAAAATGAAGATTTCATTATAACTTGACATTCTGAGTTGTTTTCATGAAACCTGCGCTTCCCCTATAATAGTTCAACCGACCATTATAGGAAAACGTGTTTTCGTGAAGAAATCATGACAAACTAACACAAAATGAAGATTTCATTATAACTTGACATTCTGAGTTGTTTTCATGAAACCTGCGCTTCCCCTACAAGAGTTCGACCTACCATTATAGGAAAACGTGTTTTCGTGAAGAAATCATGACAAACTAACACAAAATGAAGATTTCATTATAACTTGACATTCCGAGTTGTTTTCATGAAACCTGCGCTTCCACTACAAGAGTTCAACCTACCATTATAGGAAAACGTGTTTTCGTGAAGAAATCATGACAAACTAACACAAAATGAAGATTTTATTATAACTTGACATTCTGAGTTGTTTTCATGAAACCTGCGCTTCCCCTATAAGAGTTCAACCTACCATTATAGGAAAACGTGTTTTCGTGAAGAAATCATGACAAACTAACACAAAATGAAGATTTCATTATAACTTGACATTCTGAGTTGTTTTCATGAAACCTGCGCTTCCCCTACAAGAGTTCAACCTACCATTATAGGAAAACGTGTTTTCGTGAAGAAATCATGACAAACTAACACAAAATTAAGATTTCATTATAACTTGACATTCTGAGTTGTTTTCATGAAACCTGCGCTTCCCCTACAAGAGTTCAACCTACCATTATAGGAAAACGTGTTTTCGTGAAGAATTCATGACAAACTAACACAAAATGAAGATTTCATTATAACTTGACATTCTGAGTTGTTTTCATGAAACCTGCGCTTCCCCTATAATAGTTCAACCTACCATTATAGGAAAACGTGTTTTCGTGAAGAAATCATGACAAACTAACACAAAATGAAGATTTCATTATAACTTGACATTCTGAGTTGTTTTCATGAAACCTGCGCTTCCCCTACAAGAGTTCGACCTACCATTATAGGAAAACGTGTTTTCGTGAAGAAATCATGACAAACTAACACAAAATGAAGATTTCATTATAACTTGACATTCTGAGTTGTTTTCATGAAACCTGCGCTTCCCCTACAAGAGTTCAACCTACCATTATAGGAAAACGTGTTTTCGTGAAGAAATCATGACAAACTAACACAAAATGAAGATTTCATTATAACTTGACATTCTGAGTTGTTTTCATGAAACCTGCGCTTCCCCTATAATAGTTCAACCGACCATTATAGGAAAACGTGTTTTCGTGAAGAAATCATGACAAACTAACACAAAATGAAGATTTCATTATAACTTGACATTCTGAGTTGTTTTCATGAAACCTGCGCTTCCCCTACAAGAGTTCGACCTACCATTATAGGAAAACGTGTTTTCGTGAAGAAATCATGACAAACTAACACAAAATGAAGATTTCATTATAACTTGACATTCCGAGTTGTTTTCATGAAACCTGCGCTTCCACTACAAGAGTTCAACCTACCATTATAGGAAAACGTGTTTTCGTGAAGAAATCATGACAAACTAACACAAAATGAAGATTTTATTATAACTTGACATTCTGAGTTGTTTTCATGAAACCTGCGCTTCCCCTATAAGAGTTCAACCTACCATTATAGGAAAACGTGTTTTCGTGAAGAAATCATGACAAACTAACACAAAATGAAGATTTCATTATAACTTGACATTCTGAGTTGTTTTCATGAAACCTGCGCTTCCCCTACAAGAGTTCAACCTACCATTATAGGAAAACGTGTTTTCGTGAAGAAATCATGACAAACTAACACAAAATTAAGATTTCATTATAACTTGACATTCTGAGTTGTTTTCATGAAACCTGCGCTTCCCCTACAAGAGTTCAACCTACCATTATAGGAAAACGTGTTTTCGTGAAGAATTCATGACAAACTAACACAAAATGAAGATTTCATTATAACTTGACATTCTGAGTTGTTTTCATGAAACCTGCGCTTCCCCTATAATAGTTCAACCTACCATTATAGGAAAACGTGTTTTCGTGAAGAAATCATGACAAACTAACACAAAATGAAGATTTCATTATAACTTGACATTCTGAGTTGTTTTCATGAAACCTGCGCTTCCCCTACAAGAGTTCGACCTACCATTATAGGAAAACGTGTTTTCGTGAAGAAATCATGACAAACTAACACAAAATGAAGATTTCATTATAACTTGACATTCTGAGTTGTTTTCATGAAACCTGCGCTTCCCCTACAAGAGTTCAACCTACCATTATAGGAAAACGTGTTTTCGTGAAGAAATCATGACAAACTAACACAAAATGAAGATTTCATTATAACTTGACATTCTGAGTTGTTTTCATGAAACCTGCGCTTCCCCTATAAGAGTTCAACCTACCATTATAGGAAAACGTCTTTTCGTGAAGAAATCATGACAAACTAACACAAAATGAAGATTTCATTATAACTTGACATTCTGAGTTGTTTTCATGAAACCTGCGCTTCCCCTACAAGAGTTCAACCTACCATTATAGGAAAACGTGTTTTCGTGAAGAAATCATGACAAACTAACACAAAATTAAGATTTCATTATACCTTGACATTCTGAGTTGTTTTCATGAAACCTGCGCTTCCCCTACAAGAGTTCAACCTACCATTATAGGAAAACGTGTTTTCGTGAAGAATTCATGACAAACTAACACAAAATGAAGATTTCATTATAACTTGACATTCTGAGTTGTTTTCATGAAACCTGCGCTTCCCCTATAATAGTTCAACCTACCATTATAGGAAAACGTGTTTTCGTGAAGAAATCATGACAAACTAACACAAAATGAAGATTTCATTATAACTTGACATTCTGAGTTGTTTTCATGAAACCTGCGCTTCCCCTACAAGAGTTCGACCTACCATTATAGGAAAACGTGTTTTCGTGAAGAAATCATGACAAACTAACACAAAATGAAGATTTCATTATAACTTGACATTCTGAGTTGTTTTCATGAAACCTGCGCTTCCCCTACAAGAGTTCAACCTACCATTATAGGAAAACGTGTTTTCGTGAAGAAATCATGACAAACTAACACAAAATGAAGATTTCATTATAACTTGACATTCTGAGTTGTTTTCATGAAACCTGCGCTTCCCCTACAAGAGTTCGACCTACCATTATAGGAAAACGTGTTTTCGTGAAGAAATCATGACAAACTAACACAAAATGAAGATTTCATTATAACTTGACATTCTGAGTTGTTTTCATGAAACCTGCGCTTCCCCTATAAGAGTTCGACCTAACATTATAGGAAAACGTGTTTTCGTGAAGAAATCATGACAAACTAACACAAAATGAAGATTTCATTATAACTTGACATTCTGAGTTGTTTTCATGAAACCTGCGCTTCCCCTACAAGAGTTCAACCTACCATTATAGGAAAACGTGTTTTCGTGAAGAATTCATGACAAACTAACACAAAATGAAGATTTCATTATAACTTGACATTCTGAGTTGTTTTCATGAAACCTGCGCTTCCCCTATAATAGCTCAACCGACCATTATAGGAAAACGTGTTTTCGTGAAGAAATCATGACAAACTAACACAAAATGAAGATTTCATTATAACTTGACATTCTGAGTTGTTTTCATGAAACCTGCGCTTCCCCTACAAGAGTTCGACCTACCATTATAGGAAAACGTGTTTTCGTGAAGAAATCATGACAAACTAACACAAAATGAAGATTTCATTATAACTTGACATTCCGAGTTGTTTTCATGAAACCTGCGCTTCCACTACAAGAGTTCAACCTACCATTATAGGAAAACGTGTTTTCGTGAAGAAATCATGACAAACTAACACAAAATGAAGATTTTATTATAACTTGACATTCTGAGTTGTTTTCATGAAACCTGCGCTTCCCCTATAAGAGTTCAACCTACCATTATAGGAAAACGTGTTTTCGTGAAGAAATCATGACAAACTAACACAAAATGAAGATTTCATTATAACTTGACATTCTGAGTTGTTTTCATGAAACCTGCGCTTCCCCTACAAGAGTTCAACCTACCATTATAGGAAAACGTGTTTTCGTGAAGAAATCATGACAAACTAACACAAAATTAAGATTTCATTATAACTTGACATTCTGAGTTGTTTTCATGAAACCTGCGCTTCCCCTACAAGAGTTCAACCTACCATTATAGGAAAACGTGTTTTCGTGAAGAATTCATGACAAACTAACACAAAATGAAGATTTCATTATAACTTGACATTCTGAGTTGTTTTCATGAAACCTGCGCTTCCCCTATAATAGTTCAACCTACCATTATAGGAAAACGTGTTTTCGTGAAGAAATCATGACAAACTAACACAAAATGAAGATTTCATTATAACTTGACATTCTGAGTTGTTTTCATGAAACCTGCGCTTCCCCTACAAGAGTTCGACCTACCATTATAGGAAAACGTGTTTTCGTGAAGAAATCATGACAAACTAACACAAAATGAAGATTTCATTATAACTTGACATTCTGAGTTGTTTTCATGAAACCTGCGCTTCCCCTACAAGAGTTCAACCTACCATTATAGGAAAACATGTTTTCGTGAAGAAATCATGACAAACTAACACAAAATGAAGATTTCATTATAACTTGACATTCTGAGTTGTTTTCATGAAACCTGCGCTTCCCCTATAAGAGTTCAACCTACCATTATAGGAAAACGTCTTTTCGTGAAGAAATCATGACAAACTAACACAAAATGAAGATTTCATTATAACTTGACATTCTGAGTTGTTTTCATGAAACCTGCGCTTCCCCTACAAGAGTTCAACCTACCATTATAGGAAAACGTGTTTTCGTGAAGAAATCATGACAAACTAACTCAAAATGAAGATTTCATTATAACTTGACATTCTGAGTTGTTTTCATGAAACCTGCGCTTCCCCTACAAGAGTTCGACCTACCATTATAGGAAAACGTGTTTTCGTGAAGAAATCATGACAAACTAACACAAAATGAAGATTTCATTATAACGACATTCCGAGTTGTTTTCATGAAACCTGCGCTTCCACTACAAGAATTCTACCTACCATTATAGGAAAACGTGTTTTCGTGAAGAAATCATGACAAACTAACACAAAATGAAGATTTTATTATAACTTGACATTCTGAGTTGTTTTCATGAAACCTGCGCTTCCCCTATAAGAGTTCAACCTACCATTATAGGAAAACGTGTTTTCGTGAAGAAATCATGACAAACTAACACAAAATGAAGATTTCATTATAACTTGACATTCTGAGTTGTTTTCATGAAACCTGCGCTTCCCCTACAAGAGTTCAACCTACCATTATAGGAAAACGTGTTTTCGTGAAGAAATCATGACAAACTAACACAAAATTAAGATTTCATTATAACTTGACATTCTGAGTTGTTTTCATGAAACCTGCGCTTCCCCTACAAGAGTTCGACCTACCATTATAGGAAAACGTGTTTTCGTGAAGAAATCATGACAAACTAACACAAAATGAAGATTTCATTATAACTTGACATTCTGAGTTGTTTTCATGAAACCTGCGCTTCCCCTATAAGAGTTCGACCTTACATTATAGGAAAACGTGTTTTCGTGAAGAAATCATGACAAACTAACACAAAATGAAGATTTCATTATAACTTGACATTCTGAGTTCATTTCATGAAACCTGCGCTTCCCCTATAAGAGTTCGACCTAACATTATAGGAAAACGTGTTTTCGTGAAGAAATCATGACAAACTAACACAAAATGAAGATTTCATTATAACTTGACATTCTGAGTTGTTTTCATGAAACCTGCGCTTCCCCTACAAGAGTTCAACCTACCATTATAGGAAAACGTGTTTTCGTGAAGAAATCATGACAAACTAACACAAAATGAAGATTTCATTATAACTTGACATTCTGAGTTGTTTTCATGAAACCTGCGCTTCCCCTACAAGAGTTCAACCTACCATTATAGGAAAACGTCTTTTCGTGAAGAAATCATGACAAACTAACACAAAATGAAGATTTCATTATAACTTGACATTCTGAGTTGTTTTCATGAAACCTGCGCTTCCCCTACAAGAGTTCAACCTACCATTATAGGAAAACGTGTTTTCGTGAAGAAATCATGACAAACTAACACAAAATGAAGATTTTATTATAACTTGACATTCTGAGTTGTTTTCATGAAACCTGCGCTTCCCCTATAAGAGTTCAACCTACCATTATAGGAAAACGTGTTTTCGTGAAGAAATCATGACAAACTAACACAAAATGAAGATTTCATTATAACTTGACATTCTGAGTTGTTTTCATGAAACCTGCGCTTCCCCTACAAGAGTTCAACCTACCATTATAGGAAAACGTGTTTTCGTGAAGAAATCATGACAAACTAACACAAAATTAAGATTTCATTATAACTTGACATTCTGAGTTGTTTTCATGAAACCTGCGCTTCCCCTACAAGAGTTCAACCTACCATTATAGGAAAACGTGTTTTCGTGAAGAATTCATGACAAACTAACACAAAATGAAGATTTCATTATAACTTGACATTCTGAGTTGTTTTCATGAAACCTGCGCTTCCCCTATAATAGTTCAACCTACCATTATAGGAAAACGTGTTTTCGTGAAGAAATCATGACAAACTAACACAAAATGAAGATTTCATTATAACTTGACATTCTGAGTTGTTTTCATGAAACCTGCGCTTCCCCTACAAGAGTTCGACCTACCATTATAGGAAAACGTGTTTTCGTGACGAAATCATGACAAACTAACACAAAATGAAGATTTCATTATAACTTGACATTCCGAGTTGTTTTCATGAAACCTGCGCTTCCCCTATAAGAGTTCAACCTACCATTATAGGAAAACGTCTTTTCGTGAAGAAATCATGACAAACTAACACAAAATGAAGATTTCATTATAACTTGACATTCTGAGTTGTTTTCATGAAACCTGCGCTTCCCCTACAAGAGTTCAACCTACCATTATAGGAAAACGTGTTTTCGTGAAGAATTCATGACAAACTAACACAAAATGAAGATTTCATTATAACTTGACATTCTGAGTTGTTTTCATGAAACCTGCGCTTCCCCTATAATAGTTCAACCGACCATTATAGGAAAACGTGTTTTCGTGAAGAAATCATGACAAACTAACACAAAATGAAGATTTCATTATAACTTGACATTCTGAGTTGTTTTCATGAAACCTGCGCTTCCCCTACAAGAGTTCGACCTACCATTATAGGAAAACGTGTTTTCGTGAAGAAATCATGACAAACTAACACAAAATGAAGATTTCATTATAACTTGACATTCCGAGTTGTTTTCATGAAACCTGCGCTTCCACTACAAGAGTTCAACCTACCATTATAGGAAAACGTGTTTTCGTGAAGAAATCATGACAAACTAACACAAAATGAAGATTTTATTATAACTTGACATTCTGAGTTGTTTTCATGAAACCTGCGCTTCCCCTATAAGAGTTCAACCTACCATTATAGGAAAACGTGTTTTCGTGAAGAAATCATGACAAACTAACACAAAATGAAGATTTCATTATAACTTGACATTCTGAGTTGTTTTCATGAAACCTGCGCTTCCCCTACAAGAGTTCAACCTACCATTATAGGAAAACGTGTTTTCGTGAAGAATTCATGACAAACTAACACAAAATGAAGATTTCATTATAACTTGACATTCTGAGTTGTTTTCATGAAACCTGCGCTTCCCCTATAATAGTTCAACCTACCATTATAGGAAAACGTGTTTTCGTGAAGAAATCATGACAAACTAACACAAAATGAAGATTTCATTATAACTTGACATTCTGAGTTGTTTTCATGAAACCTGCGCTTCCCCTACAAGAGTTCGACCTACCATTATAGGAAAACGTGTTTTCGTGAAGAAATCATGACAAACTAACACAAAATGAAGATTTCATTATAACTTGACATTCTGAGTTGTTTTCATGAAACCTGCGCTTCCCCTATAAGAGTTCAACCTACCATTATAGGAAAACGTCTTTTCGTGAAGAAATCATGACAAACTAACACAAAATGAAGATTTCATTATAACTTGACATTCTGAGTTGTTTTCATGAAACCTGCGCTTCCCCTACAAGAGTTCAACCTACCATTATAGGAAAACGTGTTTTCGTGAAGAAATCATGACAAACTAACTCAAAATGAAGATTTCATTATAACTTGACATTCTGAGTTGTTTTCATGAAACCTGCGCTTCCCCTACAAGAGTTCGACCTACCATTATAGGAAAACGTGTTTTCGTGAAGAAATCATGACAAACTAACACAAAATGAAGATTTCATTATAACTTGACATTCCGAGTTGTTTTCATGAAACCTGCGCTTCCACTACAAGAGTTCAACCTACCATTATAGGAAAACGTGTTTTCGTGAAGAAATCATGACAAACTAACACAAAATGAAGATTTTATTATAACTTGACATTCTGAGTTGTTTTCATGAAACCTGCGCTTCCCCTATAAGAGTTCGACCTACCATTATAGGAAAACGTGTTTTCGTGAAGAAATCATGACAAACTAACACAAAATGAAGATTTCATTATAACTTGACATTCTGAGTTGTTTTCATGAAACCTGCGCTTCCCCTACAAGAGTTCAACCTACCATTATAGGAAAACGTGTTTTCGTGAAGAAATCATGACAAACTAACACAAAATTAAGATTTCATTATAACTTGACATTCTGAGTTGTTTTCATGAAACCTGCGCTTCCCCTACAAGAGTTCAACCTACCATTATAGGAAAACGTGTTTTCGTGAAGAATTCATGACAAACTAACACAAAATGAAGATTTCATTATAACTTGACATTCTGAGTTGTTTTCATGAAACCTGCGCTTCCCCTATAATAGTTCAACCTACCATTATAGGAAAACGTGTTTTCGTGAAGAAATCATGACAAACTAACACAAAATGAAGATTTCATTATAACTTGACATTCTGAGTTGTTTTCATGAAACCTGCGCTTCCCCTACAAGAGTTCGACCTACCATTATAGGAAAACGTGTTTTCGTGAAGAAATCATGACAAACTAACACAAAATGAAGATTTCATTATAACTTGACATTCTGAGTTGTTTTCATGAAACCTGCGCTTCCCCTACAAGAGTTCAACCTACCATTATAGGAAAACGTGTTTTCGTGAAGAAATCATGACAAACTAACACAAAATGAAGATTTCATTATAACTTGACATTCTGAGTTGTTTTCATGAAACCTGCGCTTCCCCTATAAGAGTTCAACCTACCATTATAGGAAAACGTCTTTTCGTGAAGAAATCATGACAAACTAACACAAAATGAAGATTTCATTATAACTTGACATTCTGAGTTGTTTTCATGAAACCTGCGCTTCCCCTACAAGAGTTCAACCTACCATTATAGGAAAACGTGTTTTCGTGAAGAAATCATGACAAACTAACTCAAAATGAAGATTTCATTATAACTTGACATTCTGAGTTGTTTTCATGAAACCTGCGCTTCCCCTACAAGAGTTCGACCTACCATTATAGGAAAACGTGTTTTCGTGAAGAAATCATGACAAACTAACACAAAATGAAGATTTCATTATAACTTGACATTCCGAGTTGTTTTCATGAAACCTGCGCTTCCACTACAAGAGTTCAACCTACCATTATAGGAAAACGTGTTTTCGTGAAGAAATCATGACAAACTAACACAAAATGAAGATTTTATTATAACTTGACATTCTGAGTTGTTTTCATGAAACCTGCGCTTCCCCTATAAGAGTTCGACCTACCATTATAGGAAAACGTGTTTTCGTGAAGAAATCATGACAAACTAACACAAAATGAAGATTTCATTATAACTTGACATTCTGAGTTGTTTTCATGAAACCTGCGCTTCCCCTACAAGAGTTCAACCTACCATTATAGGAAAACGTGTTTTCGTGAAGAAATCATGACAAACTAACACAAAATTAAGATTTCATTATAACTTGACATTCTGAGTTGTTTTCATGAAACCTGCGCTTCCCCTACAAGAGTTCAACCTACCATTATAGGAAAACGTCTTTTCGTGAAGAAATCATGACAAACTAACACAAAATGAAGATTTCATTATAACTTGACATTCTGAGTTGTTTTCATGAAACCTGCGCTTCCCCTATAAGAGTTCAACCTACCATTATAGGAAAACGTCTTTTCGTGAAGAAATCATGACAAACTAACACAAAATGAAGATTTCATTATAACTTGACATTCTGAGTTGTTTTCATGAAACCTGCGCTTCCCCTATAAGAGTTCAACCTACCATTATAGGAAAACGTCTTTTCGTGAAGAAATGATGACAAACACAAAATGAAGATTTCATTATAACTTGACATTCTGAGTTGTTTTCATGAAACCTGCGCTTCCCCTACAAGAGTTCAACCTACCATTATAGGAAAACGTGTTTTCGTGAAGAATTCATGACAAACTAACACAAAATGAAGATTTCATTATAACTTGACATTCTGAGTTGTTTTCATGAAACCTGCGCTTCCCCTATAATAGTTCAACCGACCATTATAGGAAAACGTGTTTTCGTGAAGAAATCATGACAAACTAACACAAAATGAAGATTTCATTATAACTTGACATTCTGAGTTGTTTTCATGAAACCTGCGCTTCCCCTACAAGAGTTCGACCTACCATTATAGGAAAACGTGTTTTCGTGAAGAAATCATGACAAACTAACACAAAATGAAGATTTCATTATAACTTGACATTCCGAGTTGTTTTCATGAAACCTGCGCTTCCACTACAAGAGTTCGACCTACCATTATAGGAAAACGTGTTTTCGTGAAGAAATCATGACAAACTAACACAAAATGAAGATTTCATTATAACTTGACATTCTGAGTTGTTTTCATGAAACCTGCGCTTCCCCTACAAGAGTTCAACCTACCATTATAGGAAAACGTGTTTTCGTGAAGAAATCATGACAAACTAACACAAAATTAAGATTTCATTATAACTTGACATTCTGAGTTGTTTTCATGAAACCTGCGCTTCCCCTACAAGAGTTCAACCTACCATTATAGGAAAACGTGTTTTCGTGAAGAATTCATGACAAACTAACACAAAATGAAGATTTCATTGTAACTTGACATTCTCAGTTGTTTTCATGAAACCTGCGCTTCCCCTATAATAGTTCAACCTACCATTATAGGAAAACGTGTTTTCGTGAAGAAATCATGACAAACTAACACAAAATGAAGATTTCATTATAACTTGACATTCTGAGTTGTTTTCATGAAACCTGCGCTTCCCCTACAAGAGTTCGACCTACCATTATAGGAAAACGTGTTTTCGTGAAGAAATCATGACAAACTAACACAAAATGAAGATTTCATTATAACTTGACATTCTGAGTTGTTTTCATGAAACCTGCGCTTCCCCTATAAGAGTTCAACCTACCATTATAGGAAAACGTCTTTTCGTGAAGAAATCATGACAAACTAACACAAAATGAAGATTTCATTATAACTTGACATTCTGAGTTGTTTTCATGAAACCTGCGCTTCCCCTACAAGAGTTCAACCTACCATTATAGGAAAACGTGTTTTCGTGAAGAAATCATGACAAACTAACACAAAATGAAGATTTCATTATAACTTGACATTCTGAGTTGTTTTCATGAAACCTGCGCTTCCCCTACAAGAGTTCGACCTACCATTATAGGAAAACGTGTTTTCGTGAAGAAATCATGACAAACTAACACAAAATGAAGATTTCATTATAACTTGACATTCCGAGTTGTTTTCATGAAACCTGCGCTTCCACTACAAGAGTTCAACCTACCATTATAGGAAAACGTGTTTTCGTGAAGAAATCATGACAAACTAACACAAAATGAAGATTTTATTATAACTTGACATTCTGAGTTGTTTTCATGAAACCTGCGCTTCCCCTATAAGAGTTCAACCTACCATTATAGGAAAACGTGTTTTCGTGAAGAAATCATGACAAACTAACACAAAATGAAGATTTCATTATAACTTGACATTCTGAGTTGTTTTCATGAAACCTGCGCTTCCCCTACAAGAGTTCAACCTACCATTATAGGAAAACGTGTTTTCGTGAAGAAATCATGACAAACTAACACAAAATTAAGATTTCATTATAACTTGACATTCTGAGTTGTTTTCATGAAACCTGCGCTTCCCCTACAAGAGTTCAACCTACCATTATAGGAAAACGTGTTTTCGTGAAGAATTCATGACAAACTAACACAAAATGAAGATTTCATTATAACTTGACATTCTGAGTTGTTTTCATGAAACCTGCGCTTCCCCTATAATAGTTCAACCTACCATTATAGGAAAACGTGTTTTCGTGAAGAAATCATGACAAACTAACACAAAATGAAGATTTCATTATAACTTGACATTCTGAGTTGTTTTCATGAAACCTGCGCTTCCCCTACAAGAGTTCGACCTACCATTATAGGAAAACGTGTTTTCGTGAAGAAATCATGACAAACTAACACAAAATGAAGATTTCATTATAACTTGACATTCTGAGTTGTTTTCATGAAACCTGCGCTTCCCCTACAAGAGTTCAACCTACCATTATAGGAAAACGTGTTTTCGTGAAGAAATCATGACAAACTAACACAAAATGAAGATTTCATTATAACTTGACATTCTGAGTTGTTTTCATGAAACCTGCGCTTCCCCTATAAGAGTTCAACCTACCATTATAGGAAAACGTCTTTTCGTGAAGAAATCATGACAAACTAACACAAAATGAAGATTTCATTATAACTTGACATTCTGAGTTGTTTTCATGAAACCTGCGCTTCCCCTACAAGAGTTCAACCTACCATTATAGGAAAACGTGTTTTCGTGAAGAAATTATGACAAACTAACACAAAATGAAGATTTCATTATAACTTGACATTCTGAGTTGTTTTCATGAAACCTGCGCTTCCCCTACAAGAGTTCAACCTACCATTAGAGGAAAACGTGTTTTCGTGAAGAAATCATGACAAACTAACACAAAATGAAGATTTCATTATAACTTGACATTCTGAGTTGTTTTCATGAAACCTGCGCTTCCCCTACAAGAGTTCAACCTACCATTATAGGAAAACGTGTTTTCGTTAAGAAATCATGACAACCTAACACAAAATGAAGATTTCATTATAACTTGACATTCTGAGTTGTTTTCATGAAACCTGCGCTTCCCCTACAAGAGTTCAACCTACCATTATAGGAAAACGTGTTTTCGTGAAGAAATCATGACAAACTAACACAAAATGAAGATTTTATTATAACTTAATATTCTGAGTTCATTTCATGAAACCTGCGCTTCCCCTATAAGAGTTCGACCTAACATTATAGGAAAACGTGTTTTCGTGAAGAAATCATGACAAACTAACACAAAATGAAGATTTCATTATAACTTGACATTCTGAGTTCATTTCATGAAACCAGCGCTTCCCCTATAAGAGTTCGACCTAACATTATAGGAAAACGTGTTTTCGTGAAGAAATCATGACAAACTAACACAAAATGAAGATTTCATTATAACTTGACATTCTGAGTTCATTTCATGAAACCTGCGCTTCCCCTATAAGAGTTCGACCTAACATTATAGGAAAACGTGTTTTCGTGAAGAAATCATGACAAACTAACACAAAATGAAAATTTCATTATAACTTGACATTCTGAGTTCATTTCATGAAACCTGCGCTTCCCCTATAAGAGTTCGACCTACCATTATAGGAAAACGTGTTTTCGTGAAGAAATCATGACAAACTAACACAAAATGAAGATTTCATTATAACTTGACATTCTGAGTTGTTTTCATGAAACCTGCGCTTCCCCTACAAGAGTTCAACCTACCATTATAGGAAAACGTCTTTTCGTGAAGAAATCATGACAAACTAACACAAAATGAAGATTTCATTATAACTTGACATTCTGAGTTGTTTTCATGAAACCTGCGCTTCCCCTACAAGAGTTCAACCTACCATTATAGGAAAACGTGTTTTCGTGAAGAAATCATGACAAACTAACACAAAATGAAGATTTCATTATAACTTGACATTCTGAGTTGTTTTCATGAAACCTGCGCTTCCCCAACAAGAGTTCAACCTACCATTATAGGAAAACGTCTTTTCGTGAAGAAATCATGACAAACTAACACAAAATGAAGATTTCATTATAACTTGACATTCTGAGTTGTTTTCATGAAACCTGCGCTTCCCCTACAAGAGTTCAACCTACCATTATAGGAAAACGTGTTTTCGTGAAGAAATCATGACAAACTAACACAAAATGAAGATTTTATTATAACTTGACATTCTGAGTTGTTTTCATGAAACCTGCGCTTCCCCTATAAGAGTTCAACCTACCATTATAGGAAAACGTGTTTTCGTGAAGAAATCATGACAAACTAACACAAAATGAAGATTTCATTATAACTTGACATTCTGAGTTGTTTTCATGAAACCTGCGCTTCCCCTACAAGAGTTCAACCTACCATTATAGGAAAACGTGTTTTCGTGAAGAAATCATGACAAACTAACACAAAATTAAGATTTCATTATAACTTGACATTCTGAGTTGTTTTCATGAAACCTGCGCTTCCCCTACAAGAGTTCAACCTACCATTATAGGAAAACGTGTTTTCGTGAAGAATTCATGACAAACTAACACAAAATGAAGATTTCATTATAACTTGACATTCTGAGTTGTTTTCATGAAACCTGCTCTTCCCCTATAATAGTTCAACCTACCATTATAGGAAAACGTGTTTTCGTGAAGAAATCATGACAAACTAACACAAAATGAAGATTTCATTATAACTTGACATTCTGAGTTGTTTTCATGAAACCTGCGCTTCCCCTACAAGAGTTCGACCTACCATTATAGGAAAACGTGTTTTCGTGAAGAAATCATGACAAACTAACACAAAATGAAGATTTCATTATAACTTGACATTCCGAGTTGTTTTCATGAAACCTGCGCTTCCACTACAAGAGTTCAACCTACCATTATAGGAAAACGTGTTTTCGTGAAGAAATCATGAAAAACTAACACAAAATGAAGATTTTATTATAACTTGACATTCTGAGTTGTTTTCATGAAACCTGCGCTTCCCCTATAAGAGTTCAACCTACCATTATAGGAAAACGTGTTTTCGTGAAGAAATCATGACAAACTAACACAAAATGAAGATTTCATTATAACTTGACATTCTGAGTTGTTTTCATGAAACCTGCGCTTCCCCTACAAGAGTTCAACCTACCATTATAGGAAAACGTGTTTTCGTGAAGAAATCATGACAAACTAACACAAAATTAAGATTTCATTATAACTTGACATTCTGAGTTGTTTTCATGAAACCTGCGCTTCCCCTACAAGAGTTCAACCTACCATTATAGGAAAACGTGTTTTCGTGAAGAATTCATGACAAACTAACACAAAATGAAGATTTCATTATAACTTGACATTCTGAGTTGTTTTCATGAAACCTGCGCTTCCCCTATAATAGTTCAACCTACCATTATAGGAAAACGTGTTTTCGTGAAGAAATCATGACAAACTAACACAAAATGAAGATTTCATTATAACTTGACATTCTGAGTTGTTTTCATGAAACCTGCGCTTCCCCTACAAGAGTTCGACCTACCATTATAGGAAAACGTGTTTTCGTGAAGAAATCATGACAAACTAACACAAAATGAAGATTTCATTATAACTTGACATTCTGAGTTGTTTTCATGAAACCTGCGCTTCCCCTACAAGAGTTCGACCTACCATTATAGGAAAACGTGTTTTCGTGAAGAAATCATGACAAACTAACACAAAATGAAGATTTCATTATAACTTGACATTCTGAGTTGTTTTCATGAAACCTGCGCTTCCCCTACAAGAGTTCAACCTACCATTATAGGAAAACGTGTTTTCGTGAAGAAATCATGACAAACTAACACAAAATGAAGATTTCATTATAACTTGACATTCTGAGTTGTTTTCATGAAACCTGCGCTTCCCCTACAAGAGTTCAACCTACCATTATAGGAAAACGTCTTTTCGTGAAGAAATCATGACAAACTAACACAAAATGAAGATTTCATTATAACTTGACATTCTGAGTTGTTTTCATGAAACCTGCGCTTCCCCTACAAGAGTTCAACCTACCATTATAGGAAAACATGTTTTCGTGAAGAAATTATGACAAACTAACACAAAATGAAGATTTCATTATAACTTGACATTCTGAGTTGTTTTCATGAAACCTGCGCTTCCCCTACAAGAGTTCAACCTACCATTAGAGGAAAACGTGTTTTCGTGAAGAAATCATGACAAACTAACACAAAATGAAGATTTCATTATAACTTGACATTCTGAGTTGTTTTCATGAAACCTGCGCTTCCCCTACAAGAGTTCAACCTACCATTATAGGAAAACGTGTTTTCGTTAAGAAATCATGACAAACTAACACAAAATGAAGATTTCATTATAACTTGACATTCTGAGTTGTTTTCATGAAACCTGCGCTTCCCCTACAAGAGTTCAACCTACCATTATAGGAAAACATGTTTTCGTGAAGAAATTATGACAAACTAACACAAAATGAAGATTTCATTATAACTTGACATTCTGAGTTGTTTTCATGAAACCTGCGCTTCCCCTACAAGAGTTCAACCTACCATTAGAGGAAAACGTGTTTTCGTGAAGAAATCATGACAAACTAACACAAAATGAAGATTTCATTATAACTTGACATTCTGAGTTGTTTTCATGAAACCTGCGCTTCCCCTACAAGAGTTCAACCTACCATTATAGGAAAACGTGTTTTCGTTAAGAAATCATGACAAACTAACACAAAATGAAGATTTCATTATAACTTGACATTCTGAGTTGTTTTCATGAAACCTGCGCTTCCCCTACAAGAGTTCAACCTACCATTATAGGAAAACGTGTTTTCGTGAAGAAATCATGACAAACTAACACAAAATTAAGATTTCATTATAACTTGACATTCTGAGTTGTTTTCATGAAACCTGCGCTTCCCCTACAAGAGTTCAACCTACCATTATAGGAAAACGTGTTTTCGTGAAGAATTCATGACAAACTAACACAAAATGAAGATTTCATTATAACTTGACATTCTGAGATGTTTTCATGAAACCTGCGCTTCCCCTATAATAGTTCAACCTACCATTATAGGAAAACGTGTTTTCGTGAAGAAATCATGACAAACTAACACAAAATGAAGATTTCATTATAACTTGACATTCTGAGTTGTTTTCATGAAACCTGCGCTTCCCCTACAAGAGTTCGACCTACCATTATAGGAAAACGTGTTTTCGTGAAGAAATCATGACAAACTAACACAAAATGAAGATTTCATTATAACTTGACATTCCGAGTTGTTTTCATGAAACCTGCGCTTCCACTACAAGAGTTCAACCTACCATTATAGGAAAACGTGTTTTCGTGAAGAAATCATGACAAACTAACACAAAATGAAGATTTTATTATAACTTGACATTCTGCGTTGTTTTCATGAAACCTGCGCTTCCCCTATAAGAGTTCAACCTACCATTATAGGAAAACGTGTTTTCGTGAAGAAATCATGACAAACTAACACAAAATGAAGATTTCATTATAACTTGACATTCTGAGTTGTTTTCATGAAACCTGCGCTTCCCCTACAAGAGTTCAACCTACCATTATAGGAAAACGTGTTTTCGTGAAGAAATCATGACAAACTAACACAAAATTAAGATTTCATTATAACTTGACATTCTGAGTTGTTTTCATGAAACCTGCGCTTCCCCTACAAGAGTTCAACCTACCATTATAGGAAAACGTGTTTTCGTGAAGAATTCATGACAAACTAACACAAAATGAAGATTTCATTATATCTTGACATTCTGAGTTGTTTTCATGAAACCTGCGCTTCCCCTATAATAGTTCAACCTACCATTATAGGAAAACGTGTTTTCGTGAAGAAATCATGACAAACTAACACAAAATGAAGATTTCATTATAACTTGACATTCTGAGTTGTTTTCATGAAACCTGCGCTTCCCCTACAAGAGTTCAACCTACCATTATAGGAAAACGTGTTTTCGTGAAGAAATCATGACAAACTAACACAAAATGAAGATTTCATTATAACTTGACATTCTGAGTTGTTTTCATGAAACCTGCGCTTCCCCTATAAGAGTTCAACCTACCATTATAGGAAAACGTCTTTTCGTGAAGAAATCATGACAAACTAACACAAAATGAAGATTTCATTATAACTTGACATTCTGAGTTGTTTTCATGAAACCTGCGCTTCCCCTACAAGAGTTCGACCTACCATTATAGGAAAACGTGTTTTCGTGAAGAAATCATGACAAACTAACACAAAATGAAGATTTTATTATAACTTGACATTCTGAGTTGTTTTCATGAAACCTGCGCTTCCCCTACAAGAGTTCAACCTACCATTATAGGAAAACGTGTTTTCGTGAAGAAATCATGACAAACTAACACAAAATGAAGATTTCATTATAACTTGACATTCTGAGTTGTTTTCATGAAACCTGCGCTTCCCCTACAAGAGTTCAACCTACCATTATAGGAAAACGTCTTTTCGTGAAGAAATCATGACAAACTAACACAAAATGAAGATTTCATTATAACTTGACATTCTGAGTTGTTTTCATGAAACCTGCGCTTCCCCTACAAGAGTTCAACCTACCATTATAGGAAAACATGTTTTCGTGAAGAAATTATGACAAACTAACACAAAATGAAGATTTCATTATAACTTGACATTCTGAGTTGTTTTCATGAAACCTGCGCTTCCCCTACAAGAGTTCAACCTACCATTAGAGGAAAACGTGTTTTCGTGAAGAAATCATGACAAACTAACACAAAATGAAGATTTCATTATAACTTGACATTCTGAGTTGTTTTCATGAAACCTGCGCTTCCCCTACAAGAGTTCAACCTACCATTATAGGAAAACGTGTTTTCGTTAAGAAATCATGACAAACTAACACAAAATGAAGATTTCATTATAACTTGACATTCTGAGTTGTTTTCATGAAACCTGCGCTTCCCCTACAAGAGTTCAACCTACCATTATAGGAAAACATGTTTTCGTGAAGAAATTATGACAAACTAACACAAAATGAAGATTTCATTATAACTTGACATTCTGAGTTGTTTTCATGAAACCTGCGCTTCCCCTACAAGAGTTCAACCTACCATTAGAGGAAAACGTGTTTTCGTGAAGAAATCATGACAAACTAACACAAAATGAAGATTTCATTATAACTTGACATTCTGAGTTGTTTTCATGAAACCTGCGCTTCCCCTACAAGAGTTCAACCTACCATTATAGGAAAACGTGTTTTCGTTAAGAAATCATGACAAACTAACACAAAATGAAGATTTCATTATAACTTGACATTCTGAGTTGTTTTCATGAAACCTGCGCTTCCCCTACAAGAGTTCAACCTACCATTATAGGAAAACGTGTTTTCGTGAAGAAATCATGACAAACTAACACAAAATTAAGATTTCATTATAACTTGACATTCTGAGTTGTTTTCATGAAACCTGCGCTTCCCCTACAAGAGTTCAACCTACCATTATAGGAAAACGTGTTTTCGTGAAGAATTCATGACAAACTAACACAAAATGAAGATTTCATTATAACTTGACATTCTGAGATGTTTTCATGAAACCTGCGCTTCCCCTATAATAGTTCAACCTACCATTATAGGAAAACGTGTTTTCGTGAAGAAATCATGACAAACTAACACAAAATGAAGATTTCATTATAACTTGACATTCTGAGTTGTTTTCATGAAACCTGCGCTTCCCCTACAAGAGTTCGACCTACCATTATAGGAAAACGTGTTTTCGTGAAGAAATCATGACAAACTAACACAAAATGAAGATTTCATTATAACTTGACATTCCGAGTTGTTTTCATGAAACCTGCGCTTCCACTACAAGAGTTCAACCTACCATTATAGGAAAACGTGTTTTCGTGAAGAAATCATGACAAACTAACACAAAATGAAGATTTTATTATAACTTGACATTCTGCGTTGTTTTCATGAAACCTGCGCTTCCCCTATAAGAGTTCAACCTACCATTATAGGAAAACGTGTTTTCGTGAAGAAATCATGACAAACTAACACAAAATGAAGATTTCATTATAACTTGACATTCTGAGTTGTTTTCATGAAACCTGCGCTTCCCCTACAAGAGTTCGACCTACCATTATAGGAAAACGTGTTTTCGTGAAGAAATCATGACAAACTAACACAAAATGAAGATTTCATTATAACTTGACATTCTGAGTTGTTTTCATGAAACCTGCGCTTCCCCTACAAGAGTTCAACCTACCATTATAGGAAAACGTGTTTTCGTGAAGAAATCATGACAAACTAACACAAAATGAAGATTTCATTATAACTTGACATTCTGAGTTGTTTTCATGAAACCTGCGCTTCCCCTATAAGAGTTCAACCTACCATTATAGGAAAACGTGTTTTCGTGAAGAAATCATGACAAACTAACACAAAATTAAGATTTCATTATAACTTGACATTCTGAGTTGTTTTCATGAAACCTGCGCTTCCCCTACAAGAGTTCAACCTACCATTATAGGAAAACGTGTTTTCGTGAAGAATTCATGACAAACTAACACAAAATGAAGATTTCATTATAACTTGACATTCTGAGTTGTTTTCATGAAACCTGCGCTTCCCCTACAAGAGTTCGACCTACCATTATAGGAAAATGTGTTTTCGTGAAGAAATCATGACAAACTAACACAAAATTAAGATTTCATTATAACTTGACATTCTGAGTTGTTTTCATGAAACCTGCGCTTCCCCTACAAGAGTTCAACCTACCATTATAGGAAAACGTGTTTTCGTGAAGAATTCATGACAAACTAACACAAAATGAAGATTTCATTATAACTTGACATTCTGAGTTGTTTTCATGAAACCTGCGCTTCCCCTACAATAGTTCAACCTACCATTATAGGAAAACGTGTTTTCGTGAAGAAATCATGACAAACTAACACAAAATGAAGATTTCATTATAACTTGACATTCTGAGTTGTTTTCATGAAACCTGCGCTTCCCCTACAAGAGTTCAACCTACCATTATAGGAAAACGTGTTTTCGTGAAGAAATCATGACAAACTAACACAAAATGAAGATTTCATTATAACTTGACATTCTGAGTTGTTTTCATGAAACCTGCGCTTCCCCTACAAGAGTTCAACCTACCATTATAGGAAAACGTGTTTTCGTGAAGAATTCATGACAAACGAACACAAAATGAAGATTTCATTATAACTTGACATTCTGAGTTGTTTTCATGAAACCTGCGCTTCCCCTATAATAGTTCAACCTACCATTATAGGAAAACGTGTTTTCGTGAAGAAATCATGACAAACTAACACAAAATGAAGATTTCATTATAACTTGACATTCTGAGTTGTTTTCATGAAACCTGCGCTTCCCCTATAAGAGTTCAACCTACCATTATAGGAAAACGTCTTTTCGTGAAGAAATCATGACAAACTAACACAAAATGAAGATTTCATTATAACTTGACATTCTGAGTTGTTTTCATGAAACCTGCGCTTCCCCTACAAGAGTTCAACCTACCATTATAGGAAAACGTGTTTTCGTGAAGAATTCATGACAAACTAACACAAAATGAAGATTTCATTATAACTTGACATTCTGAGTTGTTTTCATGAAACCTGCGCTTCCCCTATAATAGTTCAACCTACCATTATAGGAAAACGTGTTTTCGTGAAGAAATCATGACAAACTAACACAAAATGAAGATTTCATTATAACTTGACATTCTGAGTTGTTTTCATGAAACCTGCGCTTCCCCTACAAGAGTTCGACCTACCATTATAGGAAAACGTGTTTTCGTGAAGAAATCATGACAAACTAACACAAAATGAAGATTTTATTATAACTTGACATTCTGAGTTGTTTTCATGAAACCTGCGCTTCCCCTACAAGAGTTCAACCTACCATTATAGGAAAACGTGTTTTCGTGAAGAAATCATGACAAACTAACACAAAATGAAGATTTCATTATAACTTGACATTCTGAGTTGTTTTCATGAAACCTGCGCTTCCCCTACAAGAGCTCAACCTACCATTATAGGAAAACGTGTTTTCGTGAAGAAATCATGACAAACTAACACAAAATTAAGATTTCATTATAACTTGACATTCTGAGTTGTTTTCATGAAACCTGCGCTTCCCCTACAAGAGTTCAACCTACCATTATAGGAAAACGTGTTTTCGTGAAGAATTCATGACAAACTAACACAAAATGAAGATTTCATTATAACTTGACATTCTGAGTTGTTTTCATGAAACCTGCGCTTCCCCTACAAGAGTTCGACCTACCATTATAGGAAAATGTGTTTTCGTGAAGAAATCATGACAAACTAACACAAAATTAAGATTTCATTATAACTTGACATTCTGAGTTGTTTTCATGAAACCTGCGCTTCCCCTACAAGAGTTCAACCTACCATTATAGGAAAACGTGTTTTCGTGAAGAATTCATGACAAACTAACACAAAATGAAGATTTCATTATAACTTGACATTCTGAGTTGTTTTCATGAAACCTGCGCTTCCCCTACAATAGTTCAACCTACCATTATAGGAAAACGTGTTTTCGTGAAGAAATCATGACAAACTAACACAAAATGAAGATTTCATTATAACTTGACATTCTGAGTTGTTTTCATGAAACCTGCGCTTCCCCTACAAGAGTTCAACCTACCATTATAGGAAAACGTGTTTTCGTGAAGAAATCATGACAAACTAACACAAAATGAAGATTTCATTATAACTTGACATTCTGAGTTGTTTTCATGAAACCTGCGCTTCCCCTACAAGAGTTCAACCTACCATTATAGGAAAACGTGTTTTCGTGAAGAATTCATGACAAACGAACACAAAATGAAGATTTCATTATAACTTGACATTCTGAGTTGTTTTCATGAAACCTGCGCTTCCCCTATAATAGTTCAACCTACCATTATAGGAAAACGTGTTTTCGTGAAGAAATCATGACAAACTAACACAAAATGAAGATTTCATTATAACTTGACATTCTGAGTTGTTTTCATGAAACCTGCGCTTCCCCTACAAGAGTTCGACCTACCATTATAGGAAAACGTGTTTTCGTGAAGAAATCATGACAAACTAACACAAAATGAAGATTTCATTATAACTTGACATTCTGAGTTCATTTCATGAAACCTGCGCTTCCCCTATAAGAGTTCGACCTAACATTATAGGAAAACGTGTTTTCGTGAAGAAATCATGACAAACTAACACAAAATGAAAATTTCATTATAACTTGACATTCTGAGTTGTTTTCATGAAACCTGCGCTTCCCCTACAAGAGTTCAACCTACCATTATAGGAAAACGTCTTTTCGTGAAGAAATCATGACAAACTAACACAAAATGAAGATTTCATTATAACTTGACATTCTGAGTTGTTTTCATGAAACCTGCGCTTCCCCTACAAGAGTTCAACCTACCATTATAGGAAAACGTCTTTTCGTGAAGAAATCATGACAAACTAACACAAAATGAAGATTTCATTATAACTTGACATTCTGAGTTGTTTTCATGAAACCTGCGCTTCCCCTACAAGAGTTCAACCTACCATTATAGGAAAACGTGTTTTCGTGAAGAAATCATGACAAACTAGAACAAAATGAAGATTTCATTATAACTTGACATTCTGAGTTGTTTTCATGAAACCTGCGCTTCCCCTACAAGAGTTCAACCTACCATTATAGGAAAACGTGTTTTCGTGAAGAAATCATGACAAACTAACACAAAATGAAGATTTCATTATAACTTGACATTCTGAGTTGTTTTCATGAAACCTGCGCTTCCCCTACAAGAGTTCAACCTACCATTATAGGAAAACGTGTTTTCGTGAAGAAATCATGACAAACTAACACAAAATGAAGATTTCATTATAACTTGACATTCTGAGTTGTTTTCATGAAACCTGCGCTTCCACTACAAGAGTTCAACCTACCATTATAGGAAAACGTGTTTTCGTGAAGAAATCATGACAAACTAACACAAAATGAAGATTTTATTATAACTTGACATTCTGAGTTGTTTTCATGAAACCTGCGCTTCCCCTATAAGAGTTCAACCTACCATTATAGGAAAACGTGTTTTCGTGAAGAAATCATGACAAACTAACACAAAATGAAGATTTCATTATAACTTGACATTCTGAGTTGTTTTCATGAAACCTGCGCTTCCCCTACAAGAGTTCAACCTACCATTATAGGAAAACGTGTTTTCGTGAAGAAATCATGACAAACTAACACAAAATTAAGATTTCATTATAACTTGACATTCTGAGTTGTTTTCATGAAACCTGCGCTTCCCCTACAAGAGTTCAACCTACCATTATAGGAAAACGTGTTTTCGTGAAGAATTCATGACAAACTAACACAAAATGAAGATTTCATTATAACTTGACATTCTGAGTTGTTTTCATGAAACCTGCGCTTCCCCTATAATAGTTCAACCTACCATTATAGGAAAACGTGTTTTCGTGAAGAAATCATGACAAACTAACACAAAATGAAGATTTCATTATAACTTGACATTCTGAGTTGTTTTCATGAAACCTGCGCTTCCCCTACAAGAGTTCAACCTACCATTATAGGAAAACGTGTTTTCGTGAAGAAATCATGACAAACTAACACAAAATGAAGATTTCATTATAACTTGACATTCTGAGTTGTTTTCATGAAACCTGCGCTTCCCCTACAAGAGTTCAACCTACCATTATAGGAAAACGTGTTTTCGTGAAGAATTCATGACAAACGAACACAAAATGAAGATTTCATTATAACTTGACATTCTGAGTTGTTTTCATGAAACCTGCGCTTCCCCTATAATAGTTCAACCTACCATTATAGGAAAACGTGTTTTCGTGAAGAAATCATGACAAACTAACACAAAATGAAGATTTCATTATAACTTGACATTCTGAGTTGTTTTCATGAAACCTGCGCTTCCCCTACAAGAGTTCGACCTACCATTATAGGAAAACGTGTTTTCGTGAAGAAATCATGACAAACTAACACAAAATGAAGATTTCATTATAACTTGACATTCTGAGTTCATTTCATGAAACCTGCGCTTCCCCTATAAGAGTTCGACCTAACATTATAGGAAAACGTGTTTTCGTGAAGAAATCATGACAAACGAACACAAAATGAAAATTTCATTATAACTTGACATTCTGAGTTGTTTTCATGAAACCTGCGCTTCCCCTACAAGAGTTCAACCTACCATTATAGGAAAACGTCTTTTCGTGAAGAAATCATGACAAACTAACACAAAATGAAGATTTCATTATAACTTGACATTCTGAGTTGTTTTCATGAAACCTGCGCTTCCCCTACAAGAGTTCAACCTACCATTATAGGAAAACGTGTTTTCGTGAAGAAATCATGACAAACTAACACAAAATGAAGATTTCATTATAACTTGACATTCTGAGTTGTTTTCATGAAACCTGCGCTTCCCCTACAAGAGTTCAACCTACCATTATAGGAAAACGTGTTTTCGTGAAGAAATCATGACAAACTAACACAAAATGAAGATTTCATTATAACTTGACATTCTGAGTTGTTTTCATGAAACCTGCGCTTCCCCTACAAGAGTTCAACCTACCATTATAGGAAAACGTGTTTTCGTGAAGAAATCATGACAAACTAACACAAAATGAAGATTTCATTATAACTTGACATTCTGAGTTGTTTTCATGAAACCTGCGCTTCCCCTACAAGAGTTCAACCTACCAATATAGGAAAACGTGTTTTCGTGAAGAAATCATGACAAACTAACACAAAATGAAGATTTCATTATAACTTGACATTCTGAGTTGTTTTCATGAAACCTGCGCTTCCCCTACAAGAGTTCAACCTATCATTATAGGAAAACGTGTTTTCGTGAAGAAATCATGACAAACTAACACAAAATGAAGATTCCATTATAACTTGACATTCTGAGTTGTTTTCATGAAACCTGCGCTTCCCCTACAAGAGTTCAACCTACCATTATAGGAAAACGTCTTTTCGTGAAGAAATCATGACAAACTAACACAAAATGAAGATTTCATTATAACTTGACATTCTGAGTTGTTTTCATGAAACCTGCGCTTCCCCTACAAGAGTTCAACCTACCATTATAGGAAAACGTGTTTTCGTGAAGAAATCATGACAAACTAACACAAAATGAAGATTTCATTATAACTTGACATTCTGAGTTGTTTTCATGAAACCTGCGCTTCCCCTACAAGAGTTCAACCTACCATTATAGGAAAACGTGTTTTCGTGAAGAAATCATGACAAACTAACACAAAATGAAGATTTCATTATAACTTGACATTCTGAGTTGTTTTCATGAAACCTGCGCTTCCCCTACAAGAGTTCAACCTACCATTATAGGAAAACGTGTTTTCGTGAAGAATTCATGACAAACGAACACAAAATGAAGATTTCATTATAACTTGACATTCTGAGTTGTTTTCATGAAACCTGCGCTTCCCCTATAATAGTTCAACCTACCATTATAGGAAAACGTGTTTTCGTGAAGAAATCATGACAAACTAACACAAAATGAAGATTTCATTATAACTTGACATTCTGAGTTGTTTTCATGAAACCTGCGCTTCCCCTACAAGAGTTCGACCTACCATTATAGGAAAACGTGTTTTCGTGAAGAAATCATGACAAACTAACACAAAATGAAGATTTCATTATAACTTGACATTCTGAGTTCATTTCATGAAACCTGCGCTTCCCCTATAAGAGTTCGACCTAACATTATAGGAAAACGTGTTTTCGTGAAGAAATCATGACAAACTAACACAAAATGAAAATTTCATTATAACTTGACATTCTGAGTTGTTTTCATGAAACCTGCGCTTCCCCTACAAGAGTTCGACCTACCATTATAGGAAAACGTCTTTTCGTGAAGAAATCATGACAAACTAACACAAAATGAAGATTTCATTATAACTTGACATTCTGAGTTGTTTTCATGAAACCTGCGCTTCCCCTACAAGAGTTCGACCTACCATTATAGGAAAACGTCTTTTCGTGAAGAAATCATGACAAACTAACACAAAATGAAGATTTCATTATAACTTGACATTCTGAGTTGTTTTCATGAAACCTGCGCTTCCCCTACAAGAGTTCAACCTACCATTATAGGAAAACGTGTTTTCGTGAAGAAATCATGACAAACTAACACAAAATGAAGATTTCATTATAACTTGACATTCTGAGTTGTTTTCATGAAACCTGCGCTTCCCCTACAAGAGTTCAACCTACCATTATAGGAAAACGTGTTTTCGTGAAGAAATCATGACAAACTAACACAAAATGAAGATTTCATTATAACTTGACATTCTGAGTTGTTTTCATGAAACCTGCGCTTCCCCTACAAGAGTTCAACCTATCATTATAGGAAAACGTGTTTTCGTGAAGAAATCATGACAAACTAACACAAAATGAAGATTCCATTATAACTTGACATTCTGAGTTGTTTTCATGAAACCTGCGCTTCCCCTACAAGAGTTCAACCTACCATTATAGGAAAACGTCTTTTCGTGAAGAAATCATGACAAACTAACACAAAATGAAGATTTCATTATAACTTGACATTCTGAGTTGTTTTCATGAAACCTGCGCTTCCCCTACAAGAGTTCAACCTACCATTATAGGAAAACGTGTTTTCGTGAAGAAATCATGACAAACTAACACAAAATGAAGATTTCATTATAACTTGACATTCTGAGTTGTTTTCATGAAACCTGCGCTTCCCCTACAAGAGATCAACCTACCATTATAGGAAAACGTGTTTTCGTGAAGAAATCATGACAAACTAACACAAAATGAAGATTTCATTATAACTTGACATTCTGAGTTGTTTTCATGAAACCTGCGCTTCCCCTACAAGAGTTCAACCTACCATTATAGGAAAACGTGTTTTCGTGAAGAAATCATGACAAACTAACACAAAATGAAGATTTCATTATAACTTGACATTCTGAGTTGTTTTCATGAAACCTGCGCTTCCCCTACAAGAGTTCAACCTACCATTATAGGAAAACGTGTTTTCGTGAAGAATTCATGACAAACGAACACAAAATGAAGATTTCATTATAACTTGACATTCTGAGTTGTTTTCATGAAACCTGCGCTTCCCCTACAAGAGTTCAACCTACCATTATAGGAAAACGTCTTTTCGTGAAGAAATCATGACAAACTAACACAAAATGAAGATTTCATTATAACTTGACATTCTGAGTTGTTTTCATGAAACCTGCGCTTCCCCTACAAGAGTTCAACCTACCATTATAGGAAAACGTGTTTTCGTGAAGAAATTATGACAAACTAACACAAAATGAAGATTTCATTATAACTTGACATTCTGAGTTGTTTTCATGAAACCTGCGCTTCCCCTACAAGAGTTCAACCTACCATTAGAGGAAAACGTGTTTTCGTGAAGAAATCATGACAAACTAACACAAAATGAAGATTTCATTATAACTTGACATTCTGAGTTGTTTTCATGAAACCTGCGCTTCCCCTACAAGAGTTCGACCTACCATTATAGGAAAACGTGTTTTCGTGAAGAAATCATGACAAACTAACACAAAATGAAGATTTCATTATAACTTGACATTCCGAGTTGTTTTCATGAAACCTGCGCTTCCCCTACAAGAGTTCAACCTACCATTAGAGGAAAACGTGTTTTCGTGAAGAAATCATGACAAACTAACACAAAATGAAGATTTCATTATAACTTAATATTCTGAGTTCATTTCATGAAACCTGCGCTTCCCCTATAAGAGTTCGACCTAACATTATAGGAAAACGTGTTTTCGTGAAGAAATCATGACAAACTAACACAAAATGAAGATTTCATTATAACTTGACATTCTGAGTTCATTTCATGAAACCAGCGCTTCCCCTACAAGAGTTCGACCTACCATTATAGGAAAACGTGTTTTCGTGACGAAATCATGACAAACTAACACAAAATGAAGATTTCATTATAACTTGACATTCCGAGTTGTTTTCATGAAACCTGCGCTTCCACTACAAGAGTTCAACCTACCATTATAGGAAAACGTGTTTTCGTGAAGAAATCATGACAAACTAACACAAAATGAAGATTTTATTATAACTTGACATTCTGAGTTGTTTTCATGAAACCTGCGCTTCCCCTATAAGAGTTCAACCTAACATTATAGGAAAACGTGTTTTCGTGAAGAAATCATGACAAACTAACACAAAATGAAGATTTCATTATAACTTGACATTCTGAGTTGTTTTCATGAAACCTGCGCTTCCCCTACAAGAGTTCAACCTACCATTATAGGAAAACGTGTTTTCGTGAAGAAATCATGACAAACTAACACAAAATTAAGATTTCATTATACCTTGACATTCTGAGTTGTTTTCATGAAACCTGCGCTTCCCCTACAAGAGTTCAACCTACCATTATAGGAAAACGTGTTTTCGTGAAGAAATCATGACAAACTAACACAAAATGAAGATTTCATTATAACTTGACATTCTGAGTTGTTTTCATGAAACCTGCGCTTCCCCTATAATAGTTCAACCTACCATTATAGGAAAACGTCTTTTCGTGAAGAAATCATGACAAACTAACACAAAATGAAGATTTCATTATAACTTGACATTCTGAGTTGTTTTCATGAAACCTGCGCTTCCCCTACAAGAGTTCAACCTAACATTATAGGAAAACGTGTTTTCGTGACGAAATCATGACAAACTAACACAAAATGAAGATTTCATTATAACTTGACATTCTGAGTTGTTTTCATGAAACCTGCGCTTCCCCTACAAGAGATCAACCTACCATTATAGGAAAACGTGTTTTCGTGAAGAAATCATGACAAACTAACACAAAATGAAGATTTCATTATAACTTGACATTCTGAGTTGTTTTCATGAAACCTGCGCTTCCCCTACAAGAGTTCAACCTACCATTATAGGAAAACGTGTTTTCGTGAAGAAATCATGACAAACTAACACAAAATGAAGATTTCATTATAACTTGACATTCTGAGTTGTTTTCATGAAACCTGCGCTTCCCCTACAAGAGTTCAACCTACCATTATAGGAAAACGTGTTTTCGTGAAGAATTCATGACAAACGAACACAAAATGAAGATTTCATTATAACTTGACATTCTGAGTTGTTTTCATGAAACCTGCGCTTCCCCTATAAGAGTTCAACCTACCATTATAGGAAAACGTCTTTTCGTGAAGAAATCATGACAAACTAACACAAAATGAAGATTTCATTATAACTTGACATTCTGAGTTGTTTTCATGAAACCTGCGCTTCCCCTACAAGAGTTCAACCTACCATTATAGGAAAACGTGTTTTCGTGAAGAAATTATGACAAACTAACACAAAATGAAGATTTCATTATAACTTGACATTCTGAGTTGTTTTCATGAAACCTGCGCTTCCCCTACAAGAGTTCAACCTACCACTAGAGGAAAACGTGTTTTCGTGAAGAAATCATGACAAACTAACACAAAATGAAGATTTCATTATAACTTGACATTCTGAGTTGTTTTCATGAAACCTGCGCTTCCCCTACAAGAGTTCGACCTACCATTATAGGAAAACGTGTTTTCGTGAAGAAATCATGACAAACTAACACAAAATGAAGATTTCATTATAACTTGACATTCTGAGTTGTTTTCATGAAACCTGCGCTTCCCCTACAAGAGTTCAACCTACCATTAGAGGAAAACGTGTTTTCGTGAAGAAATCATGACAAACTAACACAAAATGAAGATTTCATTATAACTTAATATTCTGAGTTCATTTCATGAAACCTGCGCTTCCCCTATAAGAGTTCGACCTAACATTATAGGAAAACGTGTTTTCGTGAAGAAATCATGACAAACTAACACAAAATGAAGATTTCATTATAACTTGACATTCTGAGTTCATTTCATGAAACCAGCGCTTCCCCTACAAGAGTTCGACCTACCATTATAGGAAAACGTGTTTTCGTGACGAAATCATGACAAACTAACACAAAATGAAGATTTCATTATAACTTGACATTCCGAGTTGTTTTCATGAAACCTGCGCTTCCACTACAAGAGTTCAACCTACCATTATAGGAAAACGTGTTTTCGTGAAGAAATCATGACAAACTAACACAAAATGAAGATTTTATTATAACTTGACATTCTGAGTTGTTTTCATGAAACCTGCGCTTCCCCTATAAGAGTTCAACCTAACATTATAGGAAAACGTGTTTTCGTGAAGAAATCATGACAAACTAACACAAAATGAAGATTTCATTATAACTTGACATTCTGAGTTGTTTTCATGAAACCTGCGCTTCCCCTACAAGAGTTCAACCTACCATTATAGGAAAACGTGTTTTCGTGAAGAAATCATGACAAACTAACACAAAATTAAGATTTCATTATACCTTGACATTCTGAGTTGTTTTCATGAAACCTGCGCTTCCCCTACAAGAGTTCAACCTACCATTATAGGAAAACGTGTTTTCGTGAAGAAATCATGACAAACTAACACAAAATGAAGATTTCATTATAACTTGACATTCTGAGTTGTTTTCATGAAACCTGCGCTTCCCCTATAATAGTTCAACCTACCATTATAGGAAAACGTCTTTTCGTGAAGAAATCATGACAAACTAACACAAAATGAAGATTTCATTATAACTTGACATTCTGAGTTGTTTTCATGAAACCTGCGCTTCCCCTACAAGAGTTCAACCTAACATTATAGGAAAACGTGTTTTCGTGACGAAATCATGACAAACTAACACAAAATGAAGATTTCATTATAACTTGACATTCTGAGTTGTTTTCATGAAACCTGCGCTTCCCCTACAAGAGTTCAACCTACCATTATAGGAAAACGTGTTTTCGTGAAGAAATCATGACAAACTAACACAAAATGAAGATTTCATTATAACTTGACATTCTGAGTTGTTTTCATGAAACCTGCGCTTCCCCTACAAGAGTTCGACCTACCATTATAGGAAAACGTGTTTTCGTGAAGAAATCATGACAAACTAACACAAAATGAAGATTTCATTATAACTTGACATTCTGAGTTGTTTTCATGAAACCTGCGCTTCCCCTACAAGAGTTCAACCTACCATTATAGGAAAACGTGTTTTCGTGAAGAAATCATGACAAACTAACACAAAATGAAGATTTCATTATAACTTGACATTCTGAGTTGTTTTCATGAAACCTGCGCTTCCCCTATAAGAGTTCAACCTACCATTATAGGAAAACGTCTTTTCGTGAAGAAATCATGACAAACTAACACAAAATGAAGATTTCATTATAACTTGACATTCTGAGTTGTTTTCATGAAACCTGCGCTTCCCCTACAAGAGTTCAACCTACCATTATAGGAAAACGTGTTTTCGTGAAGAATTCATGACAAACTAACACAAAATGAAGATTTCATTATAACGACATTCTGAGTTGTTTTCATGAAACCTGCGCTTCCCCTATAATAGTTCAACCGACCATTATAGGAAAACGTGTTTTCGTGAAGAAATCATGACAAACTAACACAAAATGAAGATTTCATTATAACTTGACATTCTGAGTTGTTTTCATGAAACCTGCGCTTCCCCTACAAGAGTTCGACCTACCATTATAGGAAAACGTGTTTTCGTGAAGAAATCATGACAAACTAACACAAAATGAAGATTTCATTATAACTTGACATTCCGAGTTGTTTTCATGAAACCTGCGCTTCCACTACAAGAGTTCAACCTACCATTATAGGAAAACGTGTTTTCGTGAAGAAATCATGACAAACTAACACAAAATGAAGATTTTATTATAACTTGACATTCTGAGTTGTTTTCATGAAACCTGCGCTTCCCCTATAAGAGTTCAACCTACCATTATAGGAAAACGTGTTTTCGTGAAGAAATCATGACAAACTAACACAAAATGAAGATTTCATTATAACTTGACATTCTGAGTTGTTTTCATGAAACCTGCGCTTCCCCTACAAGAGTTCAACCTACCATTATAGGAAAACGTGTTTTCGTGAAGAAATCATGACAAACTAACACAAAATTAAGATTTCATTATAACTTGACATTCTGAGTTGTTTTCATGAAACCTGCGCTTCCCCTACAAGAGTTCAACCTACCATTATAGGAAAACGTGTTTTCGTGAAGAATTCATGACAAACTAACACAAAATGAAGATTTCATTATAACTTGACATTCTGAGTTGTTTTCATGAAACCTGCGCTTCCCCTATAATAGTTCAACCTACCATTATAGGAAAACGTGTTTTCGTGAAGAAATCATGACAAACTAACACAAAATGAAGATTTCATTATAACTTGACATTCTGAGTTGTTTTCATGAAACCTGCGCTTCCCCTACAAGAGTTCGACCTACCATTATAGGAAAACGTGTTTTCGTGAAGAAATCATGACAAACTAACACAAAATGAAGATTTCATTATAACTTGACATTCTGAGTTGTTTTCATGAAACCTGCGCTTCCCCTACAAGAGTTCAACCTACCATTATAGGAAAACGTGTTTTCGTGAAGAAATCATGACAAACTAACACAAAATGAAGATTTCATTATAACTTGACATTCTGAGTTGTTTTCATGAAACCTGCGCTTCCCCTACAAGAGTTCGACCTACCATTATAGGAAAACGTGTTTTCGTGAAGAAATCATGACAAACTAACACAAAATGAAGATTTCATTATAACTTGACATTCCGAGTTGTTTTCATGAAACCTGCGCTTCCACTACAAGAGTTCAACCTACCATTATAGGAAAACGTGTTTTCGTGAAGAAATCATGACAAACTAACACAAAATGAAGATTTTATTATAACTTGACATTCTGAGTTGTTTTCATGAAACCTGCGCTTCCCCTATAAGAGTTCAACCTACCATTATAGGAAAACGTGTTTTCGTGAAGAAATCATGACAAACTAACACAAAATTAAGATTTCATTATAACTTGACATTCTGAGTTGTTTTCATGAAACCTGCGCTTCCCCTACAAGAGTTCAACCTACCATTATAGGAAAACGTGTTTTCGTGAAGAAATCATGACAAACTAACACAAAATTAAGATTTCATTGTAACTTGACATTCTGAGTTGTTTTCATGAAACCTGCGCTTCCCCTACAAGAGTTCAACCTACCATTATAGGAAAACGTGTTTTCGTGAAGAATTCATGACAAACTAACACAAAATGAAGATTTCATTATAACTTGACATTCTGAGTTGTTTTCATGAAACCTGCGCTTCCCCTATAATAGTTCAACCTACCATTATAGGAAAACGTGTTTTCGTGAAGAAATCATGACAAACTAACACAAAATGAAGATTTCATTATAACTTGACATTCTGAGTTGTTTTCATGAAACCTGCGCTTCCCCTACAAGAGTTCGACCTACCATTATAGGAAAACGTGTTTTCGTGAAGAAATCATGACAAACTAACACAAAATGAAGATTTCATTATAACTTGACATTCTGAGTTGTTTTCATGAAACCTGCGCTTCCCCTACAAGAGTTCAACCTACCATTATAGGAAAACGTGTTTTCGTGAAGAAATCATGACAAACTAACACAAAATGAAGATTTCATTATAACTTGACATTCTGAGTTGTTTTCATGAAACCTGCGCTTCCCCTACAAGAGTTCAACCTACCATTAGAGGAAAACGTGTTTTCGTGAAGAAATCATGACAAACTAACACAAAATGAAGATTTCATTATAACTTGACATTCTGAGTTGTTTTCATGAAACCTGCGCTTCCCCTACAAGAGTTCAACCTACCATTATAGGAAAACGTGTTTTCGTTAAGAAATCATGACAAACTAACACAAAATGAAGATTTCATTATAACTTGACATTCTGAGTTGTTTTCATGAAACCTGCGCTTCCCCTACAAGAGTTCAACCTACCATTATAGGAAAACGTGTTTTCGTGAAGAAATCATGACAAACTAACACAAAATGAAGATTTTATTATAACTTAATATTCTGAGTTCATTTCATGAAACCTGCGCTTCCCCTATAAGAGTTCGACCTAACATTATAGGAAAACGTGTTTTCGTGAAGAAATCATGACAAACTAACACAAAATGAAGATTTCATTATAACTTGACATTCTGAGTTCATTTCATGAAACCTGCGCTTCCCCTATAAGAGTTCGACCTAACATTATAGGAAAACGTGTTTTCGTGAAGAAATCATGACAAACTAACACAAAATGAAAATTTCATTATAACTTGACATTCTGAGTTGTTTTCATGAAACCTGCGCTTCCCCTACAAGAGTTCAACCTACCATTATAGGAAAACGTGTTTTCGTGAAGAAATCATGACAAACTAACACAAAATGAAGATTTCATTATAACTTGACATTCTGAGTTGTTTTCATGAAACCTGCGCTTCCCCAACAAGAGTTCAACCTACCATTATAGGAAAACGTGTTTTCGTGAAGAAATCATGACAAACTAACACAAAATGAAGATTTCATTATAACTTGACATTCTGAGTTGTTTTCATGAAACCTGCGCTTCCCCTACAAGAGTTCAACCTACCATTATAGGAAAACGTGTTTTCGTGAAGAAATCATGACAAACTAACACAAAATGAAGATTTTATTATAACTTGACATTCTGAGTTGTTTTCATGAAACCTGCGCTTCCCCTATAAGAGTTCAACCTACCATTATAGGAAAACGTGTTTTCGTGAAGAAATCATGACAAACTAACACAAAATGAAGATTTCATTATAACTTGACATTCTGAGTTGTTTTCATGAAACCTGCGCTTCCCCTACAAGAGTTCAACCTACCATTATAGGAAAACGTGTTTTCGTGAAGAAATCATGACAAACTAACACAAAATTAAGATTTCATTATAACTTGACATTCTGAGTTGTTTTCATGAAACCTGCGCTTCCCCTACAAGAGTTCAACCTACCATTATAGGAAAACGTGTTTTCGTGAAGAATTCATGACAAACTAACACAAAATGAAGATTTCATTATAACTTGACATTCTGAGTTGTTTTCATGAAACCTGCTCTTCCCCTATAATAGTTCAACCTACCATTATAGGAAAACGTGTTTTCGTGAAGAAATCATGACAAACTAACACAAAATGAAGATTTCATTATAACTTGACATTCTGAGTTGTTTTCATGAAACCTGCGCTTCCCCTACAAGAGTTCGACCTACCATTATAGGAAAACGTGTTTTCGTGAAGAAATCATGACAAACTAACACAAAATGAAGATTTCATTATAACTTGACATTCCGAGTTGTTTTCATGAAACCTGCGCTTCCACTACAAGAGTTCAACCTACCATTATAGGAAAACGTGTTTTCGTGAAGAAATCATGACAAACTAACACAAAATGAAGATTTTATTATAACTTGACATTCTGAGTTGTTTTCATGAAACCTGCGCTTCCCCTATAAGAGTTCAACCTACCATTATAGGAAAACGTGTTTTCGTGAAGAAATCATGACAAACTAACACAAAATGAAGATTTCATTATAACTTGACATTCTGAGTTGTTTTCATGAAACCTGCGCTTCCCCTACAAGAGTTCAACCTACCATTATAGGAAAACGTGTTTTCGTGAAGAAATCATGACAAACTAACACAAAATTAAGATTTCATTATAACTTGACATTCTGAGTTGTTTTCATGAAACCTGCGCTTCCCCTACAAGAGTTCAACCTACCATTATAGGAAAACGTGTTTTCGTGAAGAATTCATGACAAACTAACACAAAATGAAGATTTCATTATAACTTGACATTCTGAGTTGTTTTCATGAAACCTGCGCTTCCCCTATAATAGTTCAACCTACCATTATAGGAAAACGTGTTTTCGTGAAGAAATCATGACAAACTAACACAAAATGAAGATTTCATTATAACTTGACATTCTGAGTTGTTTTCATGAAACCTGCGCTTCCCCTACAAGAGTTCGACCTACCATTATAGGAAAACGTGTTTTCGTGAAGAAATCATGACAAACTAACACAAAATGAAGATTTCATTATAACTTGACATTCTGAGTTGTTTTCATGAAACCTGCGCTTCCCCTACAAGAGTTCGACCTACCATTATAGGAAAACGTGTTTTCGTGAAGAAATCATGACAAACTAACACAAAATGAAGATTTCATTATAACTTGACATTCTGAGTTGTTTTCATGAAACCTGCGCTTCCCCTACAAGAGTTCAACCTACCATTATAGGAAAACGTCTTTTCGTGAAGAAATCATGACAAACTAACACAAAATGAAGATTTCATTATAACTTGACATTCTGAGTTGTTTTCATGAAACCTGCGCTTCCCCTACAAGAGTTCAACCTACCATTATAGGAAAACGTGTTTTCGTGAAGAAATTATGACAAACTAACACAAAATGAAGATTTCATTATAACTTGACATTCTGAGTTGTTTTCATGAAACCTGCGCTTCCCCTACAAGAGTTCAACCTACCATTAGAGGAAAACGTGTTTTCGTGAAGAAATCATGACAAACTAACACAAAATGAAGATTTCATTATAACTTGACATTCTGAGTTGTTTTCATGAAACCTGCGCTTCCCCTACAAGAGTTCAACCTACCATTATAGGAAAACGTGTTTTCGTTAAGAAATCATGACAAACTAACACAAAATGAAGATTTCATTATAACTTGACATTCTGAGTTGTTTTCATGAAACCTGCGCTTCCCCTACAAGAGTTCAACCTAACATTATAGGAAAACGTGTTTTCGTGAAGAAATCATGACAAACTAACACAAAATGAAAATTTCATTATAACTTGACATTCTGAGTTCATTTCATGAAACCTGCGCTTCCCCTATAAGAGTTCGACCTAACATTATAGGAAAACGTGTTTTCGTGAAGAAATCATGACAAACTAACACAAAATGAAGATTTCATTATAACTTGACATTCTGAGTTGTTTTCATGAAACCTGCGCTTCCCCTACAAGAGTTCAACCTACCATTATAGGAAAACGTGTTTTCGTGAAGAAATCATGACAAACTAACACAAAATGAAGATTTCATTATAACTTGACATTCTGAGTTGTTTTCATGAAACCTGCGCAACCCCTACAAGAGTTCAACCTACCATTATAGGAAAACGTCTTTTCGTGAAGAAATCATGACAAACTAACACAAAATGAAGATTTCATTATAACTTGACATTCTGAGTTGTTTTCATGAAACCTGCGCTTCCCCTACAAGAGTTCAACCTACCATTATAGGAAAACGTGTTTTCGTTAAGAAATCATGACAAACTAACACAAAATGAAGATTTTATTATAACTTGACATTCTGAGTTGTTTTCATGAAACCTGCGCTTCCCCTATAAGAGTTCAACCTACCATTATAGGAAAACGTGTTTTCGTGAAGAAATCATGACAAACTAACACAAAATGAAGATTTCATTATAACTTGACATTCTGAGTTGTTTTCATGAAACCTGCGCTTCCCCTACAAGAGTTCGACCTACCATTATAGGAAAACGTGTTTTCGTGAAGAAATCATGACAAACTAACACAAAATGAAGATTTCATTATAACTTGACATTCTGAGTTCATTTCATGAAACCTGCGCTTCCCCTATAAGAGTTCGACCTAACATTATAGGAAAACGTGTTTTCGTGAAGAAATCATGACAAACTAACACAAAATGAAAATTTCATTATAACTTGACATTCTGAGTTCATTTCATGAAACCTGCGCTTCCCCTATAAGAGTTCGACCTAACATTATAGGAAAACGTGTTTTCGTGAAGAAATCATGACAAACTAACACAAAATGAAGATTTCATTATAACTTGACATTCTGAGTTGTTTTCATGAAACCTGCGCTTCCCCTACAAGAGTTCAACCTACCATTATAGGAAAACGTGTTTTCGTGAAGAAATCATGACAAACTAACACAAAATGAAGATTTCATTATAACTTGACATTCTGAGTTGTTTTCATGAAACCTGCGCAACCCCTACAAGAGTTCAACCTACCATTATAGGAAAACGTCTTTTCGTGAAGAAATCATGACAAACTAACACAAAATGAAGATTTCATTATAACTTGACATTCTGAGTTGTTTTCATGAAACCTGCGCTTCCCCTACAAGAGTTCAACCTACCATTATAGGAAAACGTGTTTTCGTTAAGAAATCATGACAAACTAACACAAAATGAAGATTTTATTATAACTTGACATTCTGAGTTGTTTTCATGAAACCTGCGCTTCCCCTATAAGAGTTCAACCTACCATTATAGGAAAACGTGTTTTCGTGAAGAAATCATGACAAACTAACACAAAATGAAGATTTCATTATAACTTGACATTCTGAGTTGTTTTCATGAAACCTGCGCTTCCCCTACAAGAGTTCGACCTACCATTATAGGAAAACGTGTTTTCGTGAAGAAATCATGACAAACTAACACAAAATGAAGATTTCATTATAACTTGACATTCTGAGTTCATTTCATGAAACCTGCGCTTCCCCTATAAGAGTTCGACCTAACATTATAGGAAAACGTGTTTTCGTGAAGAAATCATGACAAACTAACACAAAATGAAAATTTCATTATAACTTGACATTCTGAGTTGTTTTCATGAAACCTGCGCTTCCCCTACAAGAGTTCAACCTACCATTATAGGAAAACGTCTTTTCGTGAAGAAATCATGACAAACTAACACAAAATGAAGATTTCATTATAACTTGACATTCTGAGTTGTTTTCATGAAACCTGCGCTTCCCCTATAAGAGTTCAACCTACCATTATAGGAAAACGTGTTTTCGTGAAGAAATCATGACAAACTAACACAAAATGAAGATTTCATTATAACTTGACATTCTGAGTTGTTTTCATGAAACCTGCGCTTCCCCTACAAGAGTTCAACCTACCATTATAGGAAAACGTGTTTTCGTGAAGAAATCATGACAAACTAACACAAAATGAAGATTTCATTATAACTTGACATTCTGAGTTGTTTTCATGAAACCTGCGCTTCCCCTACAAGAGTTCAACCTACCATTATAGGAAAACGTGTTTTCGTGAAGAAATCATGACAAACTAACACAAAATGAAGATTTCATTATAACTTGACATTCTGAGTTGTTTTCATGAAACCTGCGCTTCCCCTACAAGAGTTCAACCAACCATTATAGGAAAACGTGTTTTCGTGAAGAAATCATGACAAACTAACACAAAATGAAGATTTCATTATAACTTGACATTCTGAGTTGTTTTCATGAAACCTGCGCTTCCCCTATAAGAGTTCAACCTACCATTATAGGAAAACGTGTTTTCGTGAAGAAATCATGACAAACTAACACAAAATGAAGATTTCATTATAACTTGACATTCTGAGTTGTTTTCATGAAACCTGCGCTTCCCCTACAAGAGTTCGACCTACCATTATAGGAAAACGTCTTTTCGTGAAGAAATCATGACAAACTAACACAAAATGAAGATTTCATTATAACTTGACATTCTGAGTTGTTTTCATGAAACCTGCGCAACCCCTACAAGAGTTCGACCTACCATTATAGGAAAACGTCTTTTCGTGAAGAAATCATGACAAACTAACACAAAATGAAGATTTCATTATAACTTGACATTCTGAGTTGTTTTCATGAAACCTGCGCTTCCCCTACAAGAGTTCAACCTACCATTATAGGAAAACGTGTTTTCGTGAAGAAATCATGACAAACTAACACAAAATGAAGATTTTATTATAACTTGACATTCTGAGTTGTTTTCATGAAACCTGCGCTTCCCCTACAAGAGTTCAACCTACCATTATAGGAAAACGTGTTTTCGTGAAGAAATCATGACAAACTAACACAAAATTAAGATTTCATTATAACTTGACATTCTGAGTTGTTTTCATGAAACCTGCGCTTCCCCTACAAGAGTTCAACCTACCATTATAGGAAAACGTGTTTTCGTGAAGAAATCATGACAAACTAACACAAAATGAAGATTTCATTATAACTTGACATTCTGAGTTGTTTTCATGAAACCTGCGCTTCCACTACAAGAGTTCAACCTACCATTATAGGAAAACGTGTTTTCGTGAAGAAATCATGACAAACTAACACAAAATGAAGATTTTATTATAACTTGACATTCTGAGTTGTTTTCATGAAACCTGCGCTTCCCCTATAAGAGTTCAACCTACCATTATAGGAAAACGTGTTTTCGTGAAGAAATCATGACAAACTAACACAAAATGAAGATTTCATTATAACTTGACATTCTGAGTTGTTTTCATGAAACCTGCGCTTCCCCTACAAGAGTTCAACCTACCATTATAGGAAAACGTGTTTTCGTGAAGAAATCATGACAAACTAACACAAAATGAAGATTTTATTATAACTTGACATTCTGAGTTGTTTTCATGAAACCTGCGCTTCCCCTACAAGAGTTCAACCTACCATTATAGGAAAACGTGTTTTCGTGAAGAAATCATGACAAACTAACACAAAATTAAGATTTCATTATAACTTGACATTCTGAGTTGTTTTCATGAAACCTGCGCTTCCCCTACAAGAGTTCAACCTACCATTATAGGAAAACGTGTTTTCGTGAAGAAATCATGACAAACTAACACAAAATGAAGATTTCATTATAACTTGACATTCTGAGTTCATTTCATGAAACCTGCGCTTCCCCTACAAGAGTTCGACCTAACATTATAGGAAAACGTGTTTTCGTGAAGAAATCATGACAAACTAACACAAAATGAAAATTTCATTATAACTTGACATTCTGAGTTGTTTTCATGAAACCTGCGCTTCCCCTACAAGAGTTCAACCTACCATTATAGGAAAACGTCTTTTCGTGAAGAAATCATGACAAACTAACACAAAATGAAGATTTCATTATAACTTGACATTCTGAGTTGTTTTCATGAAACCTGCGCTTCCCCTACAAGAGTTCAACCTACCATTATAGGAAAACGTGTTTTCGTGAAGAAATCATGACAAACTAACACAAAATGAAGATTTCATTATAACTTGACATTCTGAGTTGTTTTCATGAAACCTGCGCTTCCCCTACAAGAGTTCAACCTACCATTATAGGAAAACGTGTTTTCGTGAAGAAATCATGACAAACTAACACAAAATGAAGATTTCATTATAACTTGACATTCTGAGTTGTTTTCATGAAACCTGCGCTTCCCCTACAAGAGTTCAACCTACCATTATAGGAAAACGTGTTTTCGTGAAGAAATCATGACAAACTAACACAAAATGAAGATTTCATTATAACTTGACATTCTGAGTTGTTTTCATGAAACCTGCGCTTCCCCTACAAGAGTTCAACCAACCATTATAGGAAAACGTGTTTTCGTGAAGAAATCATGACAAACTAACACAAAATGAAGATTTCATTATAACTTGACATTCTGAGTTGTTTTCATGAAACCTGCGCTTCCCCTATAAGAGTTCAACCTACCATTATAGGAAAACGTGTTTTCGTGAAGAAATCATGACAAACTAACACAAAATGAAGATTTCATTATAACTTGACATTCTGAGTTGTTTTCATGAAACCTGCGCTTCCCCTACAAGAGTTCGACCTACCATTATAGGAAAACGTCTTTTCGTGAAGAAATCATGACAAACTAACACAAAATGAAGATTTCATTATAACTTGACATTCTGAGTTGTTTTCATGAAACCTGCGCAACCCCTACAAGAGTTCGACCTACCATTATAGGAAAACGTCTTTTCGTGAAGAAATCATGACAAACTAACACAAAATGAAGATTTCATTATAACTTGACATTCTGAGTTGTTTTCATGAAACCTGCGCTTCCCCTACAAGAGTTCAACCTACCATTATAGGAAAACGTGTTTTCGTGAAGAAATCATGACAAACTAACACAAAATGAAGATTTTATTATAACTTGACATTCTGAGTTGTTTTCATGAAACCTGCGCTTCCCCTATAAGAGTTCAACCTACCATTATAGGAAAACGTGTTTTCGTGAAGAAATCATGACAAACTAACACAAAATGAAGATTTCATTATAACTTGACATTCTGAGTTGTTTTCATGAAACCTGCGCTTCCCCTACAAGAGTTCAACCTACCATTATAGGAAAACGTCTTTTCGTGAAGAAATCATGACAAACTAACACAAAATTAAGATTTCATTATAACTTGACATTCTGAGTTGTTTTCATGAAACCTGCGCTTCCCCTACAAGAGTTCAACCTACCATTATAGGAAAACGTGTTTTCGTGAAGAATTCATGACAAACTAACACAAAATGAAGATTTCATTATAACTTGACATTCTGAGTTGTTTTCATGAAACCTGCGCTTCCCCTATAATAGTTCAACCTACCATTATAGGAAAACGTGTTTTCGTGAAGAAATCATGACAAACTAACACAAAATGAAGATTTCATTATAACTTGACATTCTGAGTTGTTTTCATGAAACCTGCGCTTCCCCTACAAGAGTTCGACCTACCATTTTAGGAAAACGTGTTTTCGTGAAGAAATCATGACAAACTAACACAAAATGAAGATTTCATTATAACTTGACATTCTGAGTTCATTTCATGAAACCTGCGCTTCCCCTACAAGAGTTCGACCTAACATTATAGGAAAACGTGTTTTCGTGAAGAAATCATGACAAACTAACACAAAATGAAAATTTCATTATAACTTGACATTCTGAGTTGTTTTCATGAAACCTGCGCTTCCCCTACAAGAGTTCAACCTACCATTATAGGAAAACGTCTTTTCGTGAAGAAATCATGACAAACTAACACAAAATGAAGATTTCATTATAACTTGACATTCTGAGTTGTTTTCATGAAACCTGCGCTTCCCCTACAAGAGTTCAACCTACCATTATAGGAAAACGTGTTTTCGTGAAGAAATCATGACAAACTAACACAAAATGAAGATTTCATTATAACTTGACATTCTGAGTTGTTTTCATGAAACCTGCGCTTCCCCTACAAGAGTTCAACCTACCATTATAGGAAAACGTGTTTTCGTGAAGAAATCATGACAAACTAACACAAAATGAAGATTTCATTATAACTTGACATTCTGAGTTGTTTTCATGAAACCTGCGCTTCCCCTACAAGAGTTCAACCTACCATTATAGGAAAACGTGTTTTCGTGAAGAAATCATGACAAACTAACACAAAATGAAGATTTCATTATAACTTGACATTCTGAGTTGTTTTCATGAAACCTGCGCTTCCCCTACAAGAGTTCAACCAACCATTATAGGAAAACGTGTTTTCGTGAAGAAATCATGACAAACTAACACAAAATGAAGATTTCATTATAACTTGACATTCTGAGTTGTTTTCATGAAACCTGCGCTTCCCCTATAAGAGTTCAACCTACCATTATAGGAAAACGTGTTTTCGTGAAGAAATCATGACAAACTAACACAAAATGAAGATTTCATTATAGCTTGACATTCTGAGTTGTTTTCATGAAACCTGCGCTTCCCCTACAAGAGTTCGACCTACCATTATAGGAAAACGTCTTTTCGTGAAGAAATCATGACAAACTAACACAAAATGAAGATTTCATTATAACTTGACATTCTGAGTTGTTTTCATGAAACCTGCGCAACCCCTACAAGAGTTCGACCTACCATTATAGGAAAACGTCTTTTCGTGAAGAAATCATGACAAACTAACACAAAATGAAGATTTCATTATAACTTGACATTCTGAGTTGTTTTCATGAAACCTGCGCTTCCCCTACAAGAGTTCAACCTACCATTATAGGAAAACGTGTTTTCGTGAAGAAATCATGACAAACTAACACAAAATGAAGATTTTATTATAACTTGACATTCTGAGTTGTTTTCATGAAACCTGCGCTTCCCCTATAAGAGTTCAACCTACCATTATAGGAAAACGTGTTTTCGTGAAGAAATCATGACAAACTAACACAAAATGAAGATTTCATTATAACTTGACATTCTGAGTTGTTTTCATGAAACCTGCGCTTCCCCTACAAGAGTTCAACCTACCATTATAGGAAAACGTCTTTTCGTGAAGAAATCATGACAAACTAACACAAAATTAAGATTTCATTATAACTTGACATTCTGAGTTGTTTTCATGAAACCTGCGCTTCCCCTACAAGAGTTCAACCTACCATTATAGGAAAACGTGTTTTCGTGAAGAATTCATGACAAACTAACACAAAATGAAGATTTCATTATAACTTGACATTCTGAGTTGTTTTCATGAAACCTGCGCTTCCCCTATAATAGTTCAACCTACCATTATAGGAAAACGTGTTTTCGTGAAGAAATCATGACAAACTAACACAAAATGAAGATTTCATTATAACTTGACATTCTGAGTTGTTTTCATGAAACCTGCGCTTCCCCTACAAGAGTTCGACCTACCATTATAGGAAAACGTGTTTTCGTGAAGAAATCATGACAAACTAACACAAAATGAAGATTTCATTATAACTTGACATTCCGAGTTGTTTTCATGAAACCTGCGCTTCCACTACAAGAGTTCAACCTACCATTATAGGAAAACGTGTTTTCGTGAAGAAATCATGACAAACTAACACAAAATGAAGATTTTATTATAACTTGACATTCTGAGTTGTTTTCATGAAACCTGCGCTTCCCCTATAAGAGTTCAACCTACCATTATAGGAAAACGTGTTTTCGTGAAGAAATCATGACAAACTAACACAAAATGAAGATTTCATTATAACTTGACATTCTGAGTTGTTTTCATGAAACCTGCGCTTCCCCTACAAGAGTTCAACCTACCATTATAGGAAAACGTGTTTTCGTGAAGAAATCATGACAAACTAACACAAAATTAAGATTTCATTATAACTTGACATTCTGAGTTGTTTTCATGAAACCTGCGCTTCCCCTACAAGAGTTCAACCTACCATTATAGGAAAACGTGTTTTCGTGAAGAAATCATGACAAACTAACACAAAATGAAGATTTCATTATAACTTGACATTCTGAGTTGTTTTCATGAAACCTGCGCTTCCACTACAAGAGTTCAACCTACCATTATAGGAAAACGTGTTTTCGTGAAGAAATCATGACAAACTAACACAAAATGAAGATTTTATTATAACTTGACATTCTGAGTTGTTTTCATGAAACCTGCGCTTCCCCTATAATAGTTCAACCTACCATTATAGGAAAACGTGTTTTCGTGAAGAAATCATGACAAACTAACACAAAATGAAGATTTCATTATAACTTGACATTCTGAGTTGTTTTCATGAAACCTGCGCTTCCCCTATAAGAGTTCAACCTACCATTATAGGAAAACGTGTTTTCGTGAAGAAATCATGACAAACTAACACAAAATGAAGATTTCATTATAACTTGACATTCTGAGTTGTTTTCATGAAACCTGCGCTTCCCCTACAAGAGTTCAACCTACCATTATAGGAAAACGTGTTTTCGTGAAGAAATCATGACAAACTAACACAAAATGAAGATTTCATTATAACTTGACATGCTGAGTTGTTTTCATGAAACCTGCGCTTCCCCTACAAGAGTTCAACCTACCATTATAGGAAAACGTGTTTTCGTGAAGAAATCATGACAAACTAACACAAAATGAAGATTTCATTATAACTTGACATTCTGAGTTGTTTTCATGAAACCTGCGCTTCCCCTACAAGAGTTCAACCTACCATTATAGGAAAACGTGTTTTCGTGAAGAAATCATGACAAACTAACACAAAATGAAGATTTCATTATAACTTGACATTCTGAGTTGTTTTCATGAAACCTGCGCTTCCCCTACAAGAGTTCAACCAACCATTATAGGAAAACGTGTTTTCGTGAAGAAATCATGACAAACTAACACAAAATGAAGATTTCATTATAACTTGACATTCTGAGTTGTTTTCATGAAACCTGCGCTTCCCCTATAAGAGTTCAACCTACCATTATAGGAAAACGTGTTTTCGTGAAGAAATCATGACAAACTAACACAAAATGAAGATTTCATTATAACTTGACATTCTGAGTTGTTTTCATGAAACCTGCGCTTCCCCTACAAGAGTTCGACCTACCATTATAGGAAAACGTCTTTTCGTGAAGAAATCATGACAAACTAACACAAAATGAAGATTTCATTATAACTTGACATTCTGAGTTGTTTTCATGAAACCTGCGCAACCCCTACAAGAGTTCGACCTACCATTATAGGAAAACGTCTTTTCGTGAAGAAATCATGACAAACTAACACAAAATGAAGATTTCATTATAACTTGACATTCTGAGTTGTTTTCATGAAACCTGCGCTTCCCCTACAAGAGTTCAACCTACCATTATAGGAAAACGTGTTTTCGTGAAGAAATCATGACAAACTAACACAAAATGAAGATTTTATTATAACTTGACATTCTGAGTTGTTTTCATGAAACCTGCGCTTCCCCTATAAGAGTTCAACCTACCATTATAGGAAAACGTGTTTTCGTGAAGAAATCATGACAAACTAACACAAAATGAAGATTTCATTATAACTTGACATTCTGAGTTGTTTTCATGAAACCTGCGCTTCCCCTACAAGAGTTCAACCTACCATTATAGGAAAACGTCTTTTCGTGAAGAAATCATGACAAACTAACACAAAATTAAGATTTCATTATAACTTGACATTCTGAGTTGTTTTCATGAAACCTGCGCTTCCCCTACAAGAGTTCAACCTACCATTATAGGAAAACGTGTTTTCGTGAAGAATTCATGACAAACTAACACAAAATGAAGATTTCATTATAACTTGACATTCTGAGTTGTTTTCATGAAACCTGCGCTTCCCCTATAATAGTTCAACCTACCATTATAGGAAAACGTGTTTTCGTGAAGAAATCATGACAAACTAACACAAAATGAAGATTTCATTATAACTTGACATTCTGAGTTGTTTTCATGAAACCTGCGCTTCCCCTACAAGAGTTCGACCTACCATTATAGGAAAACGTGTTTTCGTGAAGAAATCATGACAAACTAACACAAAATGAAGATTTCATTATAACTTGACATTCCGAGTTGTTTTCATGAAACCTGCGCTTCCACTACAAGAGTTCAACCTACCATTATAGGAAAACGTGTTTTCGTGAAGAAATCATGACAAACTAACACAAAATGAAGATTTTATTATAACTTGACATTCTGAGTTGTTTTCATGAAACCTGCGCTTCCCCTACGAGAGTTCAACCTACCATTATAGGAAAACGTGTTTTCGTGAAGAAATCATGACAAACTAACACAAAATGAAGATTTCATTATAACTTGACATTCTGAGTTGTTTTCATGAAACCTGCGCTTCCCCTACAAGAGTTCAACCTACCATTATAGGAAAACGTGTTTTCGTGAAGAAATCATGACAAACTAACACAAAATTAAGATTTCATTATAACTTGACATTCTGAGTTGTTTTCATGAAACCTGCGCTTCCACTACAAGAGTTCAACCTACCATTATAGGAAAACGTGTTTTCGTGAAGAAATCATGACAAACTAACACAAAATGAAGATTTTATTATAACTTGACATTCTGAGTTGTTTTCATGAAACCTGCGCTTCCCCTATATTAGTTCAACCTACCATTATAGGAAAACGTGTTTTCGTGAAGAAATCATGACAAACTAACACAAAATGAAGATTTCATTATAACTTGACATTCTGAGTTGTTTTCATGAAACCTGCGCTTCCCCTATAAGAGTTCAACCTACCATTATAGGAAAACGTGTTTTCGTGAAGAAATCATGACAAACTAACACAAAATGAAGATTTCATTATAACTTGACATTCTGAGTTGTTTTCATGAAACCTGCGCTTCCCCTACAAGAGTTCGACCTACCATTATAGGAAAACGTCTTTTCGTGAAGAAATCATGACAAACTAACACAAAATGAAGATTTCATTATAACTTGACATTCTGAGTTGTTTTCATGAAACCTGCGCAACCCCTACAAGAGTTCGACCTACCATTATAGGAAAACGTCTTTTCGTGAAGAAATCATGACAAACTAACACAAAATGAAGATTTCATTATAACTTGACATTCTGAGTTGTTTTCATGAAACCTGCGCTTCCCCTACAAGAGTTCAACCTACCATTATAGGAAAACGTGTTTTCGTGAAGAAATCATGACAAACTAACACAAAATGAAGATTTTATTATAACTTGACATTCTGAGTTGTTTTCATGAAACCTGCGCTTCCCCTACAAGAGTTCAACCTACCATTATAGGAAAACGTCTTTTCGTGAAGAAATCATGACAAACTAACACAAAATGAAGATTTCATTATAACTTGACATTCTGAGTTGTTTTCATGAAACCTGCGCTTCCCCTACAAGAGTTCAACCTACCATTATAGGAAAACGTGTTTTCGTGAAGAAATCATGACAAACTAACACAAAATGAAGATTTCATTATAACTTGACATTCTGAGTTGTTTTCATGAAACCTGCGCTTCCCCTACAAGAGTTCAACCTACCATTATAGGAAAACGTCTTTTCGTGAAGAAATCATGACAAACTAACACAAAATGAAGATTTCATTATAACTTGACATTCTGAGTTGTTTTCATGAAACCTGCGCTTCCCCTACAAGAGTTCAACCTACCATTATAGGAAAACGTGTTTTCGTGAAGAAATCATGACAAACTAACACAAAATGAAGATTTCATTATAACTTGACATTCTGAGTTGTTTTCATGAAACCTGCGCTTCCCCTACAAGAGTTCAACCAACCATTATAGGAAAACGTGTTTTCGTGAAGAAATCATGACAAACTAACACAAAATGAAGATTTCATTATAATTTGACATTCTGAGTTGTTTTCATGAAACCTGCGCTTCCCCTATAAGAGTTCAACCTACCATTATAGGAAAACGTGTTTTCGTGAAGAAATCATGACAAACTAACACAAAATGAAGATTTCATTATAACTTGACATTCTGAGTTGTTTTCATGAAACCTGCGCTTCCCCTACAAGAGTTCGACCTACCATTATAGGAAAACGTCTTTTCGTGAAGAAATCATGACAAACTAACACAAAATGAAGATTTCATTATAACTTGACATTCTGAGTTCATTTCATGAAACCTGCGCTTCCCCTATAAGAGTTCGACCTAACATTATAGGAAAACGTGTTTTCGTGAAGAAATCATGACAAACTAACACAAAATGAAGATTTCATTATAACTTGACATTCTGAGTTCATTTCATGAAACCTGCGCTTCCCCTATAAGAGTTCGACGTAACATTATAGGAAAACGTGTTTTCGTGAAAAAATCATGACAAACTAACACAAAATGAAGATTTTATTATAACTTGATATTCTGAGTTCATTTCATGAAACCTGCGCTTCCCCTATAAGAGTTCGACCTACCATTATAGGAAAACGTGTTTTCGTGAAGAAATCATGACAAACTAACACAAAATGAAGATTTCATTATAACTTGACATTCTGAGTTGTTTTCATGAAACCTGCGCTTCCCCTACAAGAGTTCGACCTACCATTATAGGAAAACGTGTTTTCGTGAAGAAATCATGACAAACTAACACAAAATGAAGATTTCATTATAACTTGACATTCTGAGTTGTTTTCATGAAACCTGCGCTTCCCCTACAAGAGTTCAACCTACCATTATAGGAAAACGTGTTTTCGTGAAGAAATCATGACAAACTAACACAAAATGAAGATTTCATTATAACTTGACATTCTGAGTTGTTTTCATGAAACCTGCGCTTCCCCTACAAGAGTTCAACCTACCATTATAGGAAAACGTGTTTTCGTGAAGAAATCATGACAAACTAACACAAAATGAAGATTTCATTATAACTTGACATTCTGAGTTGTTTTCATGAAACCTGCGCTTCCCCTACAAGAGTTCAACCTACCATTATAGGAAAACGTGTTTTCGTGAAGAAATCATGACAAACTAACACAAAATGAAGATTTCATTATAACTTGACATTCTGAGTTGTTTTCATGAAACCTGCGCTTCCCCTACAAGAGTTCAACCTACCATTATAGGAAAACGTGTTTTCGTGAAGCAATCATGACAAACTAACACAAAATGAAGATTTCATTATAACTTGACATTCTGAGTTGTTTTCATGAAACCTGCGCTTCCCCTACAAGAGTTCAACCTACCATTATAGGAAAACGTGTTTTCGTGAAGAAATCATGACAAACTAACACAAAATGAAGATTTCATTATAACTTGACATTCTGAGTTGTTTTCATGAAACCTGCGCTTCCCCTACAAGAGTTCAACCTATCATTATAGGAAAACGTGTTTTCGTGAAGAAATCATGACAAACTAACACAAAATGAAGATTCCATTATAACTTGACATTCTGAGTTGTTTTCATGAAACCTGCGCTTCCCCTACAAGAGTTCAACCTACCATTATAGGAAAACGTGTTTTCGTGAAGAAATCATGACAAACTAACACAAAATGAAGATTTCATTATAACTTGACATTCTGAGTTGTTTTCATGAAACCTGCGCTTCCCCTACAAGAGTTCAACCTACCATTATAGGAAAACGTGTTTTCGTGAAGAAATCATGACAAACTAACACAAAATGAAGATTTCATTATAACTTGACATTCTGAGTTGTTTTCATGAAACCTGCGCTTCCCCTACAAGAGTTCAACCTACCATTATAGGAAAACGTGTTTTCGTGAAGCAATCATGACAAACTAACACAAAATGAAGATTTCATTATAACTTGACATTCTGAGTTGTTTTCATGAAACCTGCGCTTCCCCTACAAGAGTTCAACCTACCATTATAGGAAAACGTGTTTTCGTGAAGAAATCATGACAAACTAACACAAAATGAAGATTTCATTATAACTTGACATTCTGAGTTGTTTTCATGAAACCTGCGCTTCCCCTACAAGAGTTCAACCTACCATTATAGGAAAACGTGTTTTCGTGAAGAAATCATGACAAACTAACACAAAATGAAGATTTCATTATAACTTGACATTCTGAGTTGTTTTCATGAAACCTGCGCTTCCCCTACAAGAGTTCAACCAACCATTATAGGAAAACGTGTTTTCGTGAAGAAATCATGACAAACTAACACAAAATGAAGATTTTATTATAACTTGACATTCTGAGTTGTTTTCATGAAACCTGCGCTTCCTCTACAAGAGTTCAACCTACCATTATAGGAAAACGTCTTTTCGTGAAGAAATCATGACAAACTAACACAAAATGAAGATTTCATTATAACTTGACATTCTGAGTTGTTTTCATGAAACCTGCGCTTCCCCTACAAGAGTTCAACCTACCATTATAGGAAAACGTGTTTTCGTGAAGCAATCATGACAAACTAACACAAAATGAAGATTTCATTATAACTTGACATTCTGAGTTGTTTTCATGAAACCTGCGCTTCCCCTACAAGAGTTCAACCTACCATTATAGGAAAACGTGTTTTCGTGAAGAAATCATGACAAACTAACACAAAATGAAGATTTCATTATAACTTGACATTCTGAGTTGTTTTCATGAAACCTGCGCTTCCCCTACAAGAGTTCAACCTACCATTATAGGAAAACGTGTTTTCGTGAAGAAATCATGACAAACTAACACAAAATGAAGATTTCATTATAACTTGACATTCTGAGTTGTTTTCATGAAACCTGCGCTTCCCCTACAAGAGTTCAACCAACCATTATAGGAAAACGTGTTTTCGTGAAGAAATCATGACAAACTAACACAAAATGAAGATTTCATTATAACTTGACATTCTGAGTTGTTTTCATGAAACCTGCGCTTCCCCTATAAGAGTTCAACCTACCATTATAGGAAAACGTGTTTTCGTGAAGAAATCATGACAAACTAACACAAAATGAAGATTTCATTATAACTTGACATTCTGAGTTGTTTTCATGAAACCTGCGCTTCCCCTACAAGAGTTCGACCTACCATTATAGGAAAACGTCTTTTCGTGAAGAAATCATGACAAACTAACACAAAATGAAGATTTCATTATAACTTGACATTCTGAGTTCATTTCATGAAACCTGCGCTTCCCCTATAAGAGTTCGACCTAACATTATAGGAAAACGTGTTTTCGTGAAGAAATCATGACAAACTAACACAAAATGAAGATTTCATTATAACTTGACATTCTGAGTTCATTTCATGAAACCTGCGCTTCCCCTATAAGAGTTCGACGTAACATTATAGGAAAACGTGTTTTCGTGAAAAAATCATGACAAACTAACACAAAATGAAGATTTTATTATAACTTGATATTCTGAGTTCATTTCATGAAACCTGCGCTTCCCCTATAAGAGTTCGACCTACCATTATAGGAAAACGTGTTTTCGTGAAGAAATCATGACAAACTAACACAAAATGAAGATTTCATTATAACTTGACATTCTGAGTTGTTTTCATGAAACCTGCGCTTCCCCTACAAGAGTTCGACCTACCATTATAGGAAAACGTGTTTTCGTGAAGAAATCATGACAAACTAACACAAAATGAAGATTTCATTATAACTTGACATTCTGAGTTGTTTTCATGAAACCTGCGCTTCCCCTACAAGAGTTCGACCTACCATTATAGGAAAACGTGTTTTCGTGAAGAAATCATGACAAACTAACACAAAATGAAGATTTCATTATAACTTGACATTCTGAGTTGTTTTCATGAAACCTGCGCTTCCCCTACAAGAGTTCAACCTACCATTATAGGAAAACGTGTTTTCGTGAAGAAATCATGACAAACTAACACAAAATGAAGATTTCATTATAACTTGACATTCTGAGTTGTTTTCATGAAACCTGCGCTTCCCCTACAAGAGTTCAACCTACCATTATAGGAAAACGTGTTTTCGTGAAGAATTCATGACAAACTAACACAAAATGAAGATTTCATTATAACTTGACATTCTGAGTTGTTTTCATGAAACCTGCGCTTCCCCTATAATAGTTCAACCTACCATTATAGGAAAACGTGTTTTCGTGAAGAAATCATGACAAACTAACACAAAATGAAGATTTCATTATAACTTGACATTCTGAGTTGTTTTCATGAAACCTGCGCTTCCCCTACAAGAGTTCAACCTACCATTATAGGAAAACGTGTTTTCGTGAAGAAATCATGACAAACTAACACAAAATGAAGATTTCATTATAACTTGACATTCTGAGTTGTTTTCATGAAACCTGCGCTTCCCCTACAAGAGTTCAACCTACCATTATAGGAAAACGTGTTTTCGTGAAGAATTCATGACAAACTAACACAAAATGAAGATTTCATTATAACTTGACATTCTGAGTTGTTTTCATGAAACCTGCGCTTCCCCTACAAGAGTTCAACCTACCATTATAGGAAAACGTGTTTTCGTGAAGAAATCATGACAAACTAACACAAAATGAAGATTTCATTATAACTTGACATTCTGAGTTGTTTTCATGAAACCTGCGCTTCCACTACAAGAGTTCAACCTACCATTATAGGAAAACGTGTTTTCGTGAAGAAATCATGACAAACTAACACAAAATGAAGATTTTATTATAACTTGACATTCTGAGTTGTTTTCATGAAACCTGCGCTTCCCCTATAAGAGTTCAACCTACCATTATAGGAAAACGTGTTTTCGTGAAGAAATCATGACAAACTAACACAAAATGAAGATTTCATTATAACTTGACATTCTGAGTTGTTTTCATGAAACCTGCGCTTCCCCTACAAGAGTTCAACCTACCATTATAGGAAAACGTGTTTTCGTGAAGAAATCATGACAAACTAACACAAAATTAAGATTTCATTATAACTTGACATTCTGAGTTGTTTTCATGAAACCTGCGCTTCCCCTACAAGAGTTCAACCTACCATTATAGGAAAACGTGTTTTCGTGAAGAATTCATGACAAACTAACACAAAATGAAGATTTCATTATAACTTGACATTCTGAGTTGTTTTCATGAAACCTGCGCTTCCCCTATAATAGTTCAACCTACCTTTATAGGAAAACGTGTTTTCGTGAAGAAATCATGACAAACTAACACAAAATGAAGATTTCATTATAACTTGACATTCTGAGTTGTTTTCATGAAACCTGCGCTTCCCCTACAAGAGTTCAACCTACCATTATAGGAAAACGTGTTTTCGTGAAGAAATCATGACAAACTAACACAAAATGAAGATTTCATTATAACTTGACATTCTGAGTTGTTTTCATGAAACCTGCGCTTCCCCTACAAGAGTTCAACCTACCATTATAGGAAAACGTGTTTTCGTGAAGAATTCATGACAAACGAACACAAAATGAAGATTTCATTATAACTTGACATTCTGAGTTGTTTTCATGAAACCTGCGCTTCCCCTATAATAGTTCAACCTACCATTATAGGAAAACGTGTTTTCGTGAAGAAATCATGACAAACTAACACAAAATGAAGATTTCATTATAACTTGACATTCTGAGTTGTTTTCATGAAACCTGCGCTTCCCCTACAAGAGTTCGACCTACCATTATAGGAAAACGTGTTTTCGTGAAGAAATCATGACAAACTAACACAAAATGAAGATTTCATTATAACTTGACATTCTGAGTTCATTTCATGAAACCTGCGCTTCCCCTATAAGAGTTCGACCTAACATTATAGGAAAACGTGTTTTCGTGAAGAAATCATGACAAACTAACACAAAATGAAAATTTCATTATAACTTGACATTCTGAGTTGTTTTCATGAAACCTGCGCTTCCCCTACAAGAGTTCAACCTACCATTATAGGAAAACGTGTTTTCGTGAAGAAATCATGACAAACTAACACAAAATGAAGATTTCATTATAACTTGACATTCTGAGTTGTTTTCATGAAACCTGCGCTTCCCCTACAAGAGTTCAACCTACCATTATAGGAAAACGTGTTTTCGTGAAGAATTCATGACAAACGAACACAAAATGAAGATTTCATTATAACTTGACATTCTGAGTTGTTTTCATGAAACCTGCGCTTCCCCTATAATAGTTCAACCTACCATTATAGGAAAACGTGTTTTCGTGAAGAAATCATGACAAACTAACACAAAATGAAGATTTCATTATAACTTGACATTCTGAGTTGTTTTCATGAAACCTGCGCTTCCCCTACAAGAGTTCGACCTACCATTATAGGAAAACGTGTTTTCGTGAAGAAATCATGACAAACTAACACAAAATGAAGATTTCATTATAACTTGACATTCTGAGTTCATTTCATGAAACCTGCGCTTCCCCTATAAGAGTTCGACCTAACATTATAGGAAAACGTGTTTTCGTGAAGAAATCATGACAAACTAACACAAAATGAAAATTTCATTATAACTTGACATTCTGAGTTGTTTTCATGAAACCTGCGCTTCCCCTACAAGAGTTCAACCTACCATTATAGGAAAACGTCTTTTCGTGAAGAAATCATGACAAACTAACACAAAATGAAGATTTCATTATAACTTGACATTCTGAGTTGTTTTCATGAAACCTGCGCTTCCCCTACAAGAGTTCGACCTACCATTATAGGAAAACGTGTTTTCGTGAAGAAATCATGACAAACTAACACAAAATGAAGATTTCATTATAACTTGACATTCTGAGTTGTTTTCATGAAACCTGCGCTTCCCCTACAAGAGTTCAACCTACCATTATAGGAAAACGTGTTTTCGTGAAGAAATCATGACAAACTAACACAAAATGAAGATTTCATTATAACTTGACATTCTGAGTTGTTTTCATGAAACCTGCGCTTCCCCTACAAGAGTTCAACCTACCATTATAGGAAAACGTGTTTTCGTGAAGAAATCATGACAAACTAACACAAAATGAAGATTTCATTATAACTTGACATTCTGAGTTGTTTTCATGAAACCTGCGCTTCCCCTACAAGAGTTCAACCTACCATTATAGGAAAACGTGTTTTCGTGAAGAAATCATGACAAACTAACACAAAATGAAGATTTCATTATAACTTGACATTCTGAGTTGTTTTCATGAAACCTGCGCTTCCCCTACAAGAGTTCAACCTACCATTATAGGAAAACGTCTTTTCGTGAAGAAATCATGACAAACTAACACAAAATGAAGATTTCATTATAACTTGACATTCTGAGTTGTTTTCATGAAACCTGCGCTTCCCCTACAAGAGTTCAACCTACCATTATAGGAAAACGTGTTTTCGTGAAGAAATCATGACAAACTAACACAAAATGAAGATTTCATTATAACTTGACATTCTGAGTTGTTTTCATGAAACCTGCGCTTCCCCTACAAGAGTTCAACCTATCATTATAGGAAAACGTGTTTTCGTGAAGAAATCATGACAAACTAACACAAAATGAAGATTCCATTATAACTTGACATTCTGAGTTGTTTTCATGAAACCTGCGCTTCCCCTACAAGAGTTCAACCTACCATTATAGGAAAACGTGTTTTCGTGAAGAAATCATGACAAACTAACACAAAATGAAGATTTCATTATAACTTGACATTCTGAGTTGTTTTCATGAAACCTGCGCTTCCCCTACAAGAGTTCAACCTACCATTATAGGAAAACGTGTTTTCGTGAAGAAATCATGACAAACTAACACAAAATGAAGATTTCATTATAACTTGACATTCTGAGTTGTTTTCATGAAACCTGCGCTTCCCCTACAAGAGTTCAACCTACCATTATAGGAAAACGTGTTTTCGTGAAGCAATCATGACAAACTAACACAAAATGAAGATTTCATTATAACTTGACATTCTGAGTTGTTTTCATGAAACCTGCGCTTCCCCTACAAGAGTTCAACCTACCATTATAGGAAAACGTGTTTTCGTGAAGAAATCATGACAAACTAACACAAAATGAAGATTTCATTATAACTTGACATTCTGAGTTGTTTTCATGAAACCTGCGCTTCCCCTACAAGAGTTCAACCTACCATTATAGGAAAACGTGTTTTCGTGAAGAAATCATGACAAACTAACACAAAATGAAGATTTCATTATAACTTGACATTCTGAGTTGTTTTCATGAAACCTGCGCTTCCCCTACAAGAGTTCAACCAACCATTATAGGAAAACGTGTTTTCGTGAAGAAATCATGACAAACTAACACAAAATGAAGATTTTATTATAACTTGACATTCTGAGTTGTTTTCATGAAACCTGCGCTTCCTCTACAAGAGTTCAACCTACCATTATAGGAAAACGTCTTTTCGTGAAGAAATCATGACAAACTAACACAAAATGAAGATTTCATTATAACTTGACATTCTGAGTTGTTTTCATGAAACCTGCGCTTCCCCTACAAGAGTTCAACCTACCATTATAGGAAAACGTGTTTTCGTGAAGCAATCATGACAAACTAACACAAAATGAAGATTTCATTATAACTTGACATTCTGAGTTGTTTTCATGAAACCTGCGCTTCCCCTACAAGAGTTCAACCTACCATTATAGGAAAACGTGTTTTCGTGAAGAAATCATGACAAACTAACACAAAATGAAGATTTCATTATAACTTGACATTCTGAGTTGTTTTCATGAAACCTGCGCTTCCCCTACAAGAGTTCAACCTACCATTATAGGAAAACGTGTTTTCGTGAAGAAATCATGACAAACTAACACAAAATGAAGATTTCATTATAACTTGACATTCTGAGTTGTTTTCATGAAACCTGCGCTTCCCCTACAAGAGTTCAACCAACCATTATAGGAAAACGTGTTTTCGTGAAGAAATCATGACAAACTAACACAAAATGAAGATTTCATTATAACTTGACATTCTGAGTTGTTTTCATGAAACCTGCGCTTCCCCTATAAGAGTTCAACCTACCATTATAGGAAAACGTGTTTTCGTGAAGAAATCATGACAAACTAACACAAAATGAAGATTTCATTATAACTTGACATTCTGAGTTGTTTTCATGAAACCTGCGCTTCCCCTACAAGAGTTCGACCTACCATTATAGGAAAACGTCTTTTCGTGAAGAAATCATGACAAACTAACACAAAATGAAGATTTCATTATAACTTGACATTCTGAGTTCATTTCATGAAACCTGCGCTTCCCCTATAAGAGTTCGACCTAACATTATAGGAAAACGTGTTTTCGTGAAGAAATCATGACAAACTAACACAAAATGAAGATTTCATTATAACTTGACATTCTGAGTTCATTTCATGAAACCTGCGCTTCCCCTATAAGAGTTCGACGTAACATTATAGGAAAACGTGTTTTCGTGAAAAAATCATGACAAACTAACACAAAATGAAGATTTTATTATAACTTGATATTCTGAGTTCATTTCATGAAACCTGCGCTTCCCCTATAAGAGTTCGACCTACCATTATAGGAAAACGTGTTTTCGTGAAGAAATCATGACAAACTAACACAAAATGAAGATTTCATTATAACTTGACATTCTGAGTTGTTTTCATGAAACCTGCGCTTCCCCTACAAGAGTTCGACCTACCATTATAGGAAAACGTGTTTTCGTGAAGAAATCATGACAAACTAACACAAAATGAAGATTTCATTATAACTTGACATTCTGAGTTGTTTTCATGAAACCTGCGCTTCCCCTACAAGAGTTCGACCTACCATTATAGGAAAACGTGTTTTCGTGAAGAAATCATGACAAACTAACACAAAATGAAGATTTCATTATAACTTGACATTCTGAGTTGTTTTCATGAAACCTGCGCTTCCCCTACAAGAGTTCAACCTACCATTATAGGAAAACGTGTTTTCGTGAAGAAATCATGACAAACTAACACAAAATGAAGATTTCATTATAACTTGACATTCTGAGTTGTTTTCATGAAACCTGCGCTTCCCCTACAAGAGTTCAACCTACCATTATAGGAAAACGTGTTTTCGTGAAGAAATCATGACAAACTAACACAAAATGAAGATTTCATTATAACTTGACATTCTGAGTTGTTTTCATGAAACCTGCGCTTCCCCTACAAGAGTTCAACCTACCATTATAGGAAAACGTGTTTTCGTGAAGAATTCATGACAAACTAACACAAAATGAAGATTTCATTATAACTTGACATTCTGAGTTGTTTTCATGAAACCTGCGCTTCCCCTATAATAGTTCAACCTACCATTATAGGAAAACGTGTTTTCGTGAAGAAATCATGACAAACTAACACAAAATGAAGATTTCATTATAACTTGACATTCTGAGTTGTTTTCATGAAACCTGCGCTTCCCCTACAAGAGTTCAACCTACCATTATAGGAAAACGTGTTTTCGTGAAGAAATCATGACAAACTAACACAAAATGAAGATTTCATTATAACTTGACATTCTGAGTTGTTTTCATGAAACCTGCGCTTCCCCTACAAGAGTTCAACCTACCATTATAGGAAAACGTGTTTTCGTGAAGAATTCATGACAAACTAACACAAAATGAAGATTTCATTATAACTTGACATTCTGAGTTGTTTTCATGAAACCTGCGCTTCCCCTACAAGAGTTCAACCTACCATTATAGGAAAACGTGTTTTCGTGAAGAAATCATGACAAACTAACACAAAATGAAGATTTCATTATAACTTGACATTCTGAGTTGTTTTCATGAAACCTGCGCTTCCCCTACAAGAGTTCAACCTACCATTATAGGAAAACGTGTTTTCGTGAAGAAATCATGACAAACTAACACAAAATGAAGATTTCATTATAACTTGACATTCTGAGTTGTTTTCATGAAACCTGCGCTTCCCCTACAAGAGTTCAACCTACCATTATAGGAAAACGTGTTTTCGTGAAGAATTCATGACAAACGAACACAAAATGAAGATTTCATTATAACTTGACATTCTGAGTTGTTTTCATGAAACCTGCGCTTCCCCTATAATAGTTCAACCTACCATTATAGGAAAACGTGTTTTCGTGAAGAAATCATGACAAACTAACACAAAATGAAGATTTCATTATAACTTGACATTCTGAGTTGTTTTCATGAAACCTGCGCTTCCCCTACAAGAGTTCGACCTACCATTATAGGAAAACGTGTTTTCGTGAAGAAATCATGACAAACTAACACAAAATGAAGATTTCATTATAACTTGACATTCTGAGTTCATTTCATGAAACCTGCGCTTCCCCTATAAGAGTTCGACCTAACATTATAGGAAAACGTGTTTTCGTGAAGAAATCATGACAAACTAACACAAAATGAAAATTTCATTATAACTTGACATTCTGAGTTGTTTTCATGAAACCTGCGCTTCCCCTACAAGAGTTCAACCTACCATTATAGGAAAACGTGTTTTCGTGAAGAAATCATGACAAACTAACACAAAATGAAGATTTCATTATAACTTGACATTCTGAGTTGTTTTCATGAAACCTGCGCTTCCCCTACAAGAGTTCAACCTACCATTATAGGAAAACGTGTTTTCGTGAAGAATTCATGACAAACGAACACAAAATGAAGATTTCATTATAACTTGACATTCTGAGTTGTTTTCATGAAACCTGCGCTTCCCCTATAATAGTTCAACCTACCATTATAGGAAAACGTGTTTTCGTGAAGAAATCATGACAAACTAACACAAAATGAAGATTTCATTATAACTTGACATTCTGAGTTGTTTTCATGAAACCTGCGCTTCCCCTACAAGAGTTCGACCTACCATTATAGGAAAACGTGTTTTCGTGAAGAAATCATGACAAACTAACACAAAATGAAGATTTCATTATAACTTGACATTCTGAGTTCATTTCATGAAACCTGCGCTTCCCCTATAAGAGTTCGACCTAACATTATAGGAAAACGTGTTTTCGTGAAGAAATCATGACAAACTAACACAAAATGAAAATTTCATTATAACTTGACATTCTGAGTTGTTTTCATGAAACCTGCGCTTCCCCTACAAGAGTTCAACCTACCATTATAGGAAAACGTCTTTTCGTGAAGAAATCATGACAAACTAACACAAAATGAAGATTTCATTATAACTTGACATTCTGAGTTGTTTTCATGAAACCTGCGCTTCCCCTACAAGAGTTCGACCTACCATTATAGGAAAACGTGTTTTCGTGAAGAAATCATGACAAACTAACACAAAATGAAGATTTCATTATAACTTGACATTCTGAGTTGTTTTCATGAAACCTGCGCTTCCCCTACAAGAGTTCAACCTACCATTATAGGAAAACGTGTTTTCGTGAAGAAATCATGACAAACTAACACAAAATGAAGATTTCATTATAACTTGACATTCTGAGTTGTTTTCATGAAACCTGCGCTTCCCCTACAAGAGTTCAACCTACCATTATAGGAAAACGTGTTTTCGTGAAGAAATCATGACAAACTAACACAAAATGAAGATTTCATTATAACTTGACATTCTGAGTTGTTTTCATTAAACCTGCGCTTCCCCTACAAGAGTTCAACCTATCATTATAGGAAAACGTGTTTTCGTGAAGAAATCATGACAAACTAACACAAAATGAAGATTTCATTATAACTTGACATTCTGAGTTGTTTTCATGAAACCTGCGCTTCCCCTACAAGAGTTCAACCTACCATTATAGGAAAACGTCTTTTCGTGAAGAAATCATGACAAACTAACACAAAATGAAGATTTCATTATAACTTGACATTCTGAGTTGTTTTCATGAAACCTGCGCTTCCCCTACAAGAGTTCAACCTACCATTATAGGAAAACGTGTTTTCGTGAAGAAATCATGACAAACTAACACAAAATGAAGATTTCATTATAACTTGACATTCTGAGTTGTTTTCATGAAACCTGCGCTTCCCCTACAAGAGTTCAACCTACCATTATAGGAAAACGTGTTTTCGTGAAGAAATCATGACAAACTAACACAAAATGAAGATTTCATTATAACTTGACATTCTGAGTTGTTTTCATGAAACCTGCGCTTCCCCTACAAGAGTTCAACCTACCATTATAGGAAAACGTGTTTTCGTGAAGAAATCATGACAAACTAACACAAAATGAAGATTTCATTATAACTTGACATTCTGAGTTGTTTTCATGAAACCTGCGCTTCCCCTACAAGAGTTCAACCTACCATTATAGGAAAACGTGTTTTCGTGAAGAAATCATGACAAACTAACACAAAATGAAGATTTCATTATAACTTGACATTCTGAGTTGTTTTCATGAAACCTGCGCTTCCCCTACAAGAGTTCAACCTACCATTATAGGAAAACGTGTTTTCGTGAAGAAATCATGACAAACTAACACAAAATGAAGATTTCATTATAACTTGACATTCTGAGTTGTTTTCATGAAACCTGCGCTTCCCCTACAAGAGTTCAACCTATCATTATAGGAAAACGTGTTTTCGTGAAGAAATCATGACAAACTAACACAAAATGAAGATTCCATTATAACTTGACATTCTGAGTTGTTTTCATGAAACCTGCGCTTCCCCTACAAGAGTTCAACCTACCATTATAGGAAAACGTGTTTTCGTGAAGAAATCATGACAAACTAACACAAAATGAAGATTTCATTATAACTTGACATTCTGAGTTGTTTTCATGAAACCTGCGCTTCCCCTACAAGAGTTCAACCTACCATTATAGGAAAACGTGTTTTCGTGAAGAAATCATGACAAACTAACACAAAATGAAGATTTCATTATAACTTGACATTCTGAGTTGTTTTCATGAAACCTGCGCTTCCCCTACAAGAGTTCAACCTACCATTATAGGAAAACGTGTTTTCGTGAAGCAATCATGACAAACTAACACAAAATGAAGATTTCATTATAACTTGACATTCTGAGTTGTTTTCATGAAACCTGCGCTTCCCCTACAAGAGTTCAACCTACCATTATAGGAAAACGTGTTTTCGTGAAGAAATCATGACAAACTAACACAAAATGAAGATTTCATTATAACTTGACATTCTGAGTTGTTTTCATGAAACCTGCGCTTCCCCTACAAGAGTTCAACCTACCATTATAGGAAAACGTGTTTTCGTGAAGAAATCATGACAAACTAACACAAAATGAAGATTTCATTATAACTTGACATTCTGAGTTGTTTTCATGAAACCTGCGCTTCCCCTACAAGAGTTCAACCAACCATTATAGGAAAACGTGTTTTCGTGAAGAAATCATGACAAACTAACACAAAATGAAGATTTTATTATAACTTGACATTCTGAGTTGTTTTCATGAAACCTGCGCTTCCTCTACAAGAGTTCAACCTACCATTATAGGAAAACGTCTTTTCGTGAAGAAATCATGACAAACTAACACAAAATGAAGATTTCATTATAACTTGACATTCTGAGTTGTTTTCATGAACCTGCGCTTCCCCTACAAGAGTTCAACCTACCATTATAGGAAAACGTGTTTTCGTGAAGCAATCATGACAAACTAACACAAAATGAAGATTTCATTATAACTTGACATTCTGAGTTGTTTTCATGAAACCTGCGCTTCCCCTACAAGAGTTCAACCTACCATTATAGGAAAACGTGTTTTCGTGAAGAAATCATGACAAACTAACACAAAATGAAGATTTCATTATAACTTGACATTCTGAGTTGTTTTCATGAAACCTGCGCTTCCCCTACAAGAGTTCAACCTACCATTATAGGAAAACGT